>NW_027455281.1:0-40322 GCF_040206685.1 Ascaphus truei
GTTACATTCAGAGTATCACACAGGTAAGGGAGCGAGGAGGCGGCACGGAAAGGTTACATTCAGAGTATCACACAGGTAAGGGAGCGAGGAGGCGGCACGGAAAGGTTACATTCAGAGTATCACACAGGTAAGGGAGCGAGGAGGCGGCACGGAAAGGTTACATTCAGAGTATCGCACAGGTAAGGGAGCGAGGAGGCGGCACGGAAAGGTTACATTCAGAGTATCGCACAGGTAAGGGAGCGAGGAGGCGGCACGGAAAGGTTACATTCAGAGTATCGCACAGGTAAGGGAGCGAGGAGGCGGCACGGAAAGGTTACATTCAGAGTATCACACAGGTAAGGGAGCGAGGAGGCGGCACGGAAAGGTTACATTCAGAGTATCGCAGGTAAGGGAGCGAGGAGGCGGCACGGAAAGGTTACATTCAGAGTATCACACAGGTAAGGGAGCGAGGAGGCGGCACGGAAAGGTTACATTCAGAGTATCACGCAGGTAAGGGAGCGAGGAGGCGGCACGGAAAGGTTACATTCAGAGTATCGCACAGGTAAGGGAGCGAGGAGGCGGCACGGAAAGGTTACATTCAGAGTATCACACAGGTAAGGGAGCGAGGAGGCGGCACGGAAAGGTTACATTCAGAGTATCACACAGGTAAGGGAGCGAGGAGGCGGCACGGAAAGGTTACATTCAGAGTATCACACAGGTAAGGGAGCGAGGAGGCGGCACGGAAAGGTTACATTCAGAGTATCACACAGGTAAGGGAGCGAGGAGGCGGCACGGAAAGGTTACATTCAGAGTATCACACAGGTAAGGGAGCGAGGAGGCGGCACGGAAAGGTTACATTCAGAGTATCGCACAGGTAAGGGAGCGAGGAGGCGGCACGGAAAGGTTACATTCAGAGTATCGCACAGGTAAGGGAGCGAGGAGGCGGCACGGAAAGGTTACATTCAGAGTATCGCACAGGTAAGGGAGCGAGGAGGCGGCACGGAAAGGTTACATTCAGAGTATCACACAGGTAAGGGAGCGAGGAGGCGGCACGGAAAGGTTACATTCAGAGTATCACACAGGTAAGGGAGCGAGGAGGCGGCACGGAAAGGTTACATTCAGAGTATCGCACAGGTAAGGGAGCGAGGAGGCGGCACGGAAAGGTTACATTCAGAGTATCACACAGGTAAGGGAGCGAGGAGGCGGCACGGAAAGGTTACATTCAGAGTATCACACAGGTAAGGGAGCGAGGAGGCGGCACGGAAAGGTTACATTCAGAGTATCACACAGGTAAGGGAGCGAGGAGGCGGCACGGAAAGGTTACATTCAGAGTATCGCACAGGTAAGGGAGCGAGGAGGCGGCACGGAAAGGTTACATTCAGAGTATCACACAGGTAAGGGAGCGAGGAGGCGGCACGGAAAGGTTACATTCAGAGTATCACACAGGTAAGGGAGCGAGGAGGCGGCACGGAAAGGTTACATTCAGAGTATCACACAGGTAAGGGAGCGAGGAGGCGGCACGGAAAGGTTACATTCAGAGTATCGCACAGGTAAGGGAGCGAGGAGGCGGCACGGAAAGGTTACATTCAGAGTATCACACAGGTAAGGGAGCGAGGAGGCGGCACGGAAAGGTTACATTCAGAGTATCACACAGGTAAGGGAGCGAGGAGGCGGCACGGAAAGGTTACATTCAGAGTATCACACAGGTAAGGGAGCGAGGAGGCGGCACGGAAAGGTTACATTCAGAGTATCACACAGGTAAGGGAGCGAGGAGGCGGCACGGAAAGGTTACATTCAGAGTATCACACAGGTAAGGGAGCGAGGAGGCGGCACGGAAAGGTTACATTCAGAGTATCGCACAGGTAAGGGAGCGAGGAGGCGGCACGGAAAGGTTACATTCAGAGTATCACACAGGTAAGGGAGCGAGGAGGCGGCACGGAAAGGTTACATTCAGAGTATCACACAGGTAAGGGAGCGAGGAGGTGGCACGGAAAGGTTACATTCAGAGTATCACACAGGTAAGGGAGCGAAGAGGCGGCACGGAAAGGGAGGATAGAGTATAATACTAGTCCTGCGACCTTGCTACACTCAGAGCTGAAATAGCTATAATATCAGCAGCGGTCGATCAGTGAGCACACAGCAGGAAATAGGGTGATATTTCCGGCACGATAACGGCAGATATATCCAGGCAGCGCGTCTCACATAAGTGACACATTTAAAAGGAAATCTGATAAGTTACTGGGAGTAAATGTAATGCCATTACTTTAAGTGGATCCAATCCGGCCGGCATTAACCTCTGTGTTGCCAGAGAGGCTTGTGAAGCGATATAATAACAGCAAAGCTCTGCGTTCATTGCGCAGTATCATGCTCTGAATACACAGGGGGGGGATACTGTCCAATCCGAATCCTCCGCTCTGCGTAATGCAGCAGAAGAGCGGCTTCACACAAGCCCCCAGACGAGCATCAGTCCCATATCAGAGGCCGGGTATATCCCGGGTATTTATAAGTACATACCCAGACTCCCCATTCTGTGAAACATGGAGCTGCTCAGTGTTTTAGAAGCCACTTTATCTCCCTGTGACTCCGGCACCGCACACGGCAACGACTTTGTGTTTTTTTCCATTGGTTCTGGGTAGGATCCTAAAGACAGAGACCTTGTTATCGTGTTGTAGATATTAATAAACTCCTTATTTCCACAGCAAACAGTATGTGATCTCGTTGCGGTGCAGCTGCCCTATAGATTTTGAGTTCTGCATCACGTGTACTCAGCCAAACCAAGCCTTCCACATCTCGCCGACCTCAGGTACGTGTATGGCACTATCAGAGAGACGGACAGGGTCATTATGCTGGCGCTTCTCACAGGTCTAAGTACTTCAGGAAGAATTCCCCAAGACAAGGCCGCTACTGTCCCATGTTACAGACTTATGCGAAACTCACAATCCACATGAAGCAGTGATCCCTTATCTATTTCTAGCTAATGTGTGCCCGGTGAGCACATTGGGATCTGCGGATACGCGGTGGTATGTGCATCCTAATCCTAGTTACTGCACATTGGGATCTGCGGATACGTGGTGGTATGTGCATCCTAATCCTAGTTACTGCACATTGGGATCTGCGGATACGTGGGGGTATGTGCACCCTAATCCTAGTTACTGCACATTGGGATCTGCGGATACGTGGTGGTATGTGCATCCTAATCCTAGTTACTGCACATTGGGATCTGCGGATACGTGGCGGTATGTACATCCTAATCCTAGTTACTGCACATTGGGATCTGCGGGTACGTGGTGGTATGTGCATCCTAATCCTAGTTACTGCACATTGGGATCTGCGGATACGTGGTGGTATGTGCATCCTAATCCTAGTTACTGCACATTGGGATCTGCGGATACGTGGGGGTATGTGCATCCTAATCCTAGTTACTGCACATTGGGATCTGCGGATACGTGGGGGTATGTGCACCCTAATCCTAGTTACTGCACATTGGGATCTGCGGATACGTGGTGGTATGTACATCCTAATCCTAGTTACTGCACATTGGGATATGCGGATACGTGGTGGTATGTGCATCCTAATCCTAGTTACTGCACATTGGGATCTGCGGATACGTGGGGGTATGTGCACCCTAATCCTAGTTACTGCACATTGGGATCTGCGGATACGTGGTGGTATGTGCATCCTAATCCTAGTTACTGCACATTGGGATCTGCGGATACGTGGTGGTATGTGCATCCTAATCCTAGTTACTGCACATTGGGATCTGCGGGTACGTGGTGGTATGTGCATCCTAATCCTAGTTACTGCACATTGGGATCTGCGGATACGTGGGGGTATGTGCATCCTAATCCTAGTTACTGCACATTGGGATCTGCGGGTACGTGGTGGTATGTGCATCCTAATCCTAGTTACTGCACATTGGGATCTGCGGATACGTGGTGGTATGTGCATCCTAATCCTAGTTACTGCACATTGGGATCTGCGGATACGTGGTGGTATGTGCACCCTAATCCTAGTTACTGCACATTGGGATCTGCGGATACTTGGTGGTATGTGCATCCTAATCCTAGTTACTGCACATTGGGATCTGCGGATACGTGGGGGTATGTGCACCCTAATCCTAGTTACTGCACATTGGGATCTGCGGATACGTGGTGGTATGTGCATCCTAATCCTAGTTACTGCACATTGGGATCTGCGGGTACGTGGTGGTATGTGCATCCTAATCCTAGTTACTGCACATTGGGATCTGCGGATACGTGGTGGTATGTGCATCCTAATCCTAGTTACTGCACATTGGGATCTGCGGGTACGTGGTGGTATGTGCATCCTAATCCTAGTTACTGCACATTGGGATCTGCGGATACGTGGTGGTATGTGCACCCTAATCCTAGTTACTGCACATTGGGATCTGCGGATACGTGGCGGTATGTGCACCCTAATCCTAGTTACTGCACATTGGGATCTGCGGATACGTGGTGGTATGTGCATCCTAATCCTAGTTACTGCACATTGGGATCTGCGGATACGTGGTGGTATGTGCATCCTAATCCTAGTTACTGCACATTGGGATCTGCGGATACGTGGCGGTATGTGCACCCTAATCCTAGTTACTGCACATTGGGATCTGTGGATACGTGGTGGTATGTGCATCCTAATCCTAGTTACTGCACATTGGGATCTGTGGATACGTGGTGGTATGTGCATCCTAATCCTAGTTACTGCACATTGGGATCTGCGGATACGTGGGGGTATGTGCATCCTAATCCTAGTTACTGCACATTGGGATCTGCGGATACGTGGGGGTATGTGCATCCTAATCCTAGTTACTGCACATTGGGATCTGCGGATACGTGTTGGTATGTGCATCCTAATCCTAGTTACTGCACATTGGGATCTGCGGGTACGTGGTGGTATGTGCATCCTAATCCTAGTTACTGCACATTGGGATCTGCGGATACGTGGGGGTATGTGCATCCTAATCCTAGTTACTGCACATTGGGATCTGCGGATACGTGGCGGTATGTGCATCCTAATCCTAGTTACTGCACATTGGGATCTGCGGATACGTGGTGGTATGTGCATCCTAATCCTAGTTACTGCACATTGGGATCTGCGGATACGTGGCGGTATGTGCATCCTAATCCTAGTTACTGCACACTGGGATCTGCGGATACGTGGGGGTATGTGCATCCTAATCCTAGTTACTGCACATTGGGATCTGCGGATACGTGGTGGTATGTGCATCCTAATCCTAGTTACTGCACACTGGGATCTGCGGATACGTGGGGGTATGTGCATCCTAATCCTAGTTACTGCACATTGGGATCTGCGGATACGTGGGGGTATGTGCATCCTAATCCTAGTTACTGCACATTGGGATCTGCGGATACGTGGTGGTATGTGCATCCTAATCCTAGTTACTGCACATTGGGATCTGCGGATACGTGGTGGTATGTGCATCCTAATCCTAGTTACTGCACATTGGGATCTGCGGGTACGTGGTGGTATGTGCATCCTAATCCTAGTTACTGCACATTGGGATCTGCGGATACGTGGCGGTATGTGCATCCTAATCCTAGTTACTGCACATTGGGATCTGCGGATACGTGGTGGTATGTGCATCCTAATCCTAGTTACTGCACATTGGGATCTGCGGGTACGTGGTGGTATGTGCACCCTAATCCTAGTTACTGCACATTGGGATCTGCGGATACGTGGCGGTATGTGCACCCTAATCCTAGTTACTGCACATTGGGATCTGCGGATACGTGGGTGTATGTGCATCCTAATCCTAGTTACTGCACATTGGGATCTGCGGATACGTGGGGGTATGTGCATCCTAATCCTAGTTACTGCACATTGGGATCTGCGGATACGTGGTGGTATGTGCATCCTAATCCTAGTTACTGCACATTGGGATCTGCGGATACGTGGTGGTATGTGCATCCTAATCCTAGTTACTGCACATTGGGATCTGCGGGTACGTGGTGGTATGTGCACCCTAATCCTAGTTACTGCACATTGGGATCTGCGGATACGTGGTGGTATGTGCACCCTAATCCTAGTTACTGCACATTGGGATCTGCGGATACGTGGCGGTATGTGCACCCTAATCCTAGTTACTGCACATTGGGATCTGCGGATACGTGGGTGTATGTGCATCCTAATCCTAGTTACTGCACATTGGGATCTGCGGATACGTGGGGGTATGTGCATCCTAATCCTAGTTACTGCACATTGGGATCTGCGGATACGTGGCGGTATGTGCACCCTAATCCTAGTTACTGCACATTGGGATCTGCGGATACGTGGGTGTATGTGCATCCTAATCCTAGTTACTGCACATTGGGATATGCGGATACGTGGCGGTATGTGCACCCTAATCCTAGTTACTGCACATTGGGATCTGCGGATACGTAGTGGTATGTGCACCCTAATCCTAGTTACTGCACATTGGGATCTGCGGATACGTGGTGGTATGTGCACCCTAATCCTAGTTACTGCACATTGGGATCTGCGGATACGTGGGGGTATGTGCATCCTAATCCTAGTTACTGCACATTGGGATCTGCGGATACGTGGTGGTATGTGCACCCTAATCCTAGTTACTGCACATTGGGATCTGCGGGTACGTGGTGGTATGTGCATCCTAATCCTAGTTACTGCACATTGGGATCTGCGGATAAGTGGTGTTAATTAATTATTATAATTATAAAGCCTGCGACGGCTCAGCTGCTCCTCACTGCTTTGTGCAGACCGCTTGTTATCACGAGATTAGTATCTCTCTGAGTGCCCCGTACATAGTGCGGTGTCTGCCCTGTAGGAGAAGAACGGGGGTAACAGGGGGGTCATGGAGGTTATAGGAGAGAGTGAGCGGTTAGTGACCAGCGAGGTTTTATTATCCCTTATATTGTGAGGCTGTGCTACCTGCACAGAACCCGTGCGCCGCCCCCTTCCCGGCTGCCGTATTACCACGCCCGTCTCGGGGGGTGTTTAGGTTATTATTTTCCGGTAACATTCTTTCCGTCCGTGATTTTATCGCTGTATTGCGTGAGCCGGATGAGCATTTTAAATGCGCCATTCAGATTTTAGCCTTCTTGGTGCTCCTGCAAACCTTGGCAAGAGGGGCAGGAAGCATATGGTATGTTCACATATTCACGTATATAACAATGTAAACAGCACTTTACCAGAATTATAATACAGTCAGTGCAGCAAACATAAAGGGGGACACTCGGAAAGGAGCGCGCAGCCCCCGAGAGCGGGCGATAGGTTTGGAAAAGTTAAGAATAGATCTATTAAGTAAAAGTATGAAACATGTTAATCAGCGCGGACTGCGGCTTTAATGTCGTATTCATTATAAAGGATCAGACGCCCCCCCTCACTCCCAGCCCTCCCCCCCACTCCCAGATCTAGCCCTCCCCCCACTCCCAGCCCCCCCTCACTCCCAGCCCCCCTCACTCCCAGCCCTCCCCCCCACTCCCAGATCTAGCCCTCCCCCACTCCCAGCCCTTCCTCCCACTCCCAGCCCTTCCTCCCACTCCCAGCCCCCCCTCACTCCCAGCCCCCCCTCACTCCCAGCCCCCCCCCCCCACTCCCAGCCCTCCCCCCCACTCCCAGATCTGGCCCTCCCCCCCCACTCCCAGCCCCCCCCCCCACTCCCAGATCTAGCCCTCCCCCACTCCCAGCCCTTCCCCCCACTCCCAGCCCTCCCCCACCACTCCCAGCCCCCCCCACTCCCAGCCCCCCCTCACTCCCAGCCCTCCCCCCCACTCCCAGATCTAGCCCTCCCCCCCACTCCCAGCCCCCCCACTCCCAGATCTAGCCCCCCCCCCACTCCCAGACCCCCCCCACTCCCAGCCCTCCCCCCCACTCCCAGATCTAGCCCTCCCTCCCCCACTCCCAGCCCTCCCCCCCCACTCCCAGCCCCCCCCCCCCACTCCCAGCCCCCCCCCCACTCCCAGCCCCCCCCACTCTGTGTTAGCTGTCCTTAGGCTGATGTTATAGTTATAGTGCTTGCTAAGGCGCGGCAAGTACAGACCTCTTCCCTATGAGGCTGCCCATAGTGCGTGCGACCGCGCTAACGATGCAGAGCGACCGCGCTAACGATGCAGAGCGACCGCGCTAACGATGCAGAGCGACCACGCTAACGATGCAGAGTGAACGGGCTAGTGATGCAGAGCGACCGCACTAGTGATGCAGAGCGACCGGGCTAGTGATGCAGAGCGACCGCACTAGTGATGCAGAGCGACCGGGCTAGTGATGCAGAGCGACCGGGCTAGTGATGCAGAGCGACCGGGCTAGTGATGCAGAGCGACCGCACTAGTGATGGAGAGCGACCGCGCTAGTGATGCAGAGTGAACGGGCTAGTGATGCAGAGCGACCGGGCTAGTGATGCAGAGCGACCGGGCTAGTGATGCAGAGCGACCGCACTAGTGATGCAGAGCGACCGGGCTAGTGATGCAGAGCGACCGGGCTAGTGATGCAGAGCGACCGCACTAGTGATGCAGAGCGACCGCGCTAGTGATGCAGAGCGACCGGGCTAGTGATGCAGAGCGACCGGGCTAGTGATGCAGAGCGACCGCACTAGTGATGGAGAGCGACCGCGCTAGTGATGCAGAGTGAACGGGCTAGTGATGCAGAGCGACCGGGCTAGTGATGCAGAGCGACCGCACTAGTGATGGAGAGCGACCGCGCTAGTGATGCAGAGTGAACGGGCTAGTGATGCAGAGCGACCGGGCTAGTGATGCAGAGCGACCGGGCTAGTGATGCAGAGCGACCGCACTAGTGATGCAGAGCGACCGGGCTAGTGATGCAGAGCGACCGCACTAGTGATGGAGAGCGACCGCGCTAGTGATGCAGAGTGAACGGGCTAGTGATGCAGAGCGACCGCGCTAGTGATGCAGAGCGACCGGGCTAGTGATGCAGAGCGACCGGGCTAGTGATGCAGAGCGACCGCACTAGTGATGGAGAGCGACCGCGCTAGTGATGCAGAGCGACCGGGCTAGTGATGCAGAGCGACCGGGCTAGTGATGCAGAGCGACCGGGCTAGTGATGCAGAGCGACCGCGCTAGTGATGCAGAGTGAACGGGCTAGTGATGCAGAGCGACCGCACTAGTGATGGAGAGCGACCGCGCTAGTGATGCAGAGTGAACGGGCTAGTGATGCAGAGCGACCGCACTAGTGATGCAGAGCGACCGCGCTAGTGATGCAGAGTGAACGGGCTAGTGATGCAGAGCGACCGCACTAGTGATGCAGAGTGAACGGGCTAGTGATACAGAGCGACCGCACTAGTGATGCAGAGCGACCGCACTAGTGATGCAGAGCGACCGCACTAGTGATGCAGAGCGACCGGGCTAGTGATACAGAGCGACCGCACTAGTGATGCAGAGCGACCGCACTAGTGATGCAGAGCGACCGGGCTAGTGATGCAGAGCGACCGCGCTAGTGATGCAGAGCGACCGGGCTAACAATGCAGAGCGACCGGACTAGTGATGCAGAGCGACCGCACTAGTGATGCAGAGCGACCGCACTAGTGATGCAGAGCGACCGCACTAGTGATGCAGAGCGACCGCACTAGTGATGCAGAGCGACCGGGCTAACAATGCAGAGCGACCGGACTAGTGATGCAGAGCGACCGGGCTAGTGATGCAGAGCGACCGCGCTAGTGATGCAGAGCGACCGGGCTAACAATGCAGAGCGACCGGACTAGTGATGCAGAGCGACCGCACTAGTGATGCAGAGCGACCGCACTAGTGATGCAGAGCGACCGCACTAGTGATGCAGAGCGACCGCACTAGTGATGCAGAGCGACCGGGCTAACAATGCAGAGCGACCGGACTAGTGATGCAGAGCGACCGCGCTAACGATGCAGCGCAACCGCGCGTCAGATTTTTTAAAAGACAAAATATTTTTGATCGGTTCAGCCAATGAGGGCGAACAAGCCTGGTGATGCAACTGCCACACCTCCCCAATCGTTGGAAGCTCAGTTCACCCATTGCGCGGGTGAGAGGTGCGTGACGCCATGCGCTGCGTCTCGCGTGCCCACTATAATCTCGGCCTAATAGTCACAGTACCCCCAGTGCCCCTCTTATCAGTAAGATCCCCCCCAGTCTGTCACTTATCTGTCCTTAGTCACAGTATCCCCAGTGCCCCTCTTATCACTGAGATCCCCCCCAGTCTGTCACTTATCTGTCCTTAGTCACAGTACCCCCAGTGCCCCTCTTATCACTAAGATCCCCCCCAGTCTGTCACTATCTGTCCTTAGTCACAGTACCCCCAGTGCCCCTCTTATCACTAAGATCCCCCCCAGTCTGTCACTATCTGTCCTTAGTCACAGTACCCCCAGTGCCCCTCTTATCACTGAGACCCCCCCCAGTCTGTCACTATCTGTCCTTAGTCACAGTACCCCCAGTGCCCCTCTTATCACTAAGATCCCACCCCCCAGTCTGTCACTTATCTGTCCTTAGTCACAGTACCCCCAGTGCCCCTCTTATCACTAAGATCCCCCCCAGTCTGTCACTATCTGTCCTTAGTCACAGTACCCCCAGTGCCCCTCTTATCACTAAGATCCCCCCCCCAGTCTGTCACTATCTGTCCTTAGTCACAGTACCCCCAGTGCCCCTCTTATCACTAAGATCCCACCCCCCAGTCTGTCACTATCTGTCCTTAGTCACAGTACCCCCAGTGCCCCTCTTATCAGTAAGATCCCCCCCCCAGTCTGTCACTATCTGTCCTTAGTCACAGTACCCCCAGTGCCCCTCTTATCACTAAGATCCCCCCCCCCCAGTCTGTCACTATCTGTCCTTAGTCACAGTACCCCCAGTGCCCCTCTTATCACTAAGATCCCCCCCAGTCTGTCACTTATCTGTCCTTAGTCACAGTACCCCCAGTGCCCCTCTTATCACTAAGATCCCCCCCCAGTCTGTCACTATCTGTCCTTAGTCACAGTACCCCCAGTGCCCCTCTTATCACTAAGATCCCCCCCAGTCTGTCACTTATCTGTCCTTAGTCACAGTACCCCCAGTGCCCCTCTTATCACTAAGATCCCCCCCAGTCTGTCACTATCTGTCCTTAGTCACAGTACCCCAGTGCCCCTCTTATCACTGAGATCCCCCCCAGTCTGTCACTATCTGTCCTTAGTCACAGTACCCCCAGTGCCCCTCTTATCACTAAGATCCCCCCCCCCAGTCTGTCACTTATCTGTCCTTAGTCACAGTACCCCCAGTGCCCCTCTTATCACTAAGATCCCCCCCCCAGTCTGTCACTATCTGTCCTTAGTCACAGTACCCCCAGTGCCCCTCTTATCACTAAGATCCCCCCCCCCAGTCTGTCACTTATCTGTCCTTAGTCACAGTACCCCCAGTGCCCCTCTTATCACTAAGATCCCCCCCAGTCTGTCACTTATCTGTCCTTAGTCACAGTACCCCCAGTGCCCCTCTTATCACTAAGATCCCCCCCCAGTCTGTCACTTATCTGTCCTTAGTCACAGTACCCCCAGTGCCCCTCTTATCACTAAGATCCCCCCCCCCAGTCTGTCACTTATCTGTCCTTAGTCACAGTACCCCCAGTGCCCCTCTTATCACTAAGATCCCCCCCCCAGTCTGTCACTATCTGTCCTTAGTCACAGTATCCCCCAGTGCCCCTCTTATCACTAAGATCCCCCCCAGTCTGTCACTATCTGTCCTTAGTCACAGTACCCCAGTGCCCCTCTTATCACTGAGATCCCCCCCAGTCTGTCACTATCTGTCCTTAGTCACAGTATCCCCAGTGCCCCTCTTATCACTAAGAACCCCCCCCCCCAGTCTGTCACTATCTGTCCTTAGTCACAGTGCCCCCAGTGCCCCTCTTATCACTAAGATCCCCCCCCCCAGTCTGTCACTATCTGTCCTTAGTCACAGTACCCCCAGTGCCCCTCTTATCACTAAGAACCCCCCCCCAGTCTGTCACTATCTGTCCTTAGTCACAGTACCCCCAGTGCCCCTCTTATCACTAAGATCCCCCCAGTCTGTCACTATCTGTCCTTAGTCACAGTACCCCCAGTGCCCCTCTTATCACTAAGATCCCCCCAGTCTGTCACTATCTGTCCTTAGTCACAGTACCCCCAGTGCCCCTCTTATCACTAAGATCCCCCCCCCCAGTCTGTCACTATCTGTCCTTAGTCACAGTATCCCCCAGTGCCCCTCTTATCACTAAGATCCCCCCCAGTCTGTCACTATCTGTCCTTAGTCACAGTACCCCCAGTGCCCCTCTTATCACTGAGACCCCCCCCAGTCTGTCACTATCTGTCCTTAGTCACAGTACCCCCAGTGCCCCTCTTATCACTAAGATCCCACCCCCAGTCTGTCACTATCTGTCCTTAGTCACAGTACCACCAGTGCCCCTCTTATCACTAAGATCCCCCCAGTCTGTCACTATCTGTCCTTAGTCACAGTATCCCCAGTGCCCCTCTTATCACTGAGATCCCCCCCCCCCAGTCTGTCACTATCTGTCCTTAGTCACAGTACCCCCAGTGCCCCTCTTATCACTAAGATCCCCCCAGTCTGTCACTATCTGTCCTTAGTCACAGTATCCCCAGTGCCCCTCTTATCACTGAGATCCCCCCCAGTCTGTCACTATCTGTCCTTAGTCACAGTATCCCCAGTGCCCCTCTTATCACTGAGATCCCCCCAGTCTGTCACTATCTGTCCTTAGTCACAGTGCCCCCAGTGCCCCTCTTATCACTGAGCCCCCCCCCAGGTGTGTCACTATCTGTCCTTAGTCACAGTACCCCCAGTGCCCCTCTTATCACTGAGATCCCCCCCAGTCTGTCACTTATCTGTCCTTAGTCACAGTATCCCCCAGTGCCCCTCTTATCACTGAGATCCCCCCCAGTCTGTCACTATCTGTCCTTAGTCACAGTACCCCCCAGTGCCCCTCTTATCACTGAGATCCCCCCCAGTCTGTCACTATCTGTCCTTAGTCACAGTACCCCCAGTGCTCCTCTTATCACTAAGATCCCCCCCAGTCTGTCACTTATCTGTCCTTAGTCACAGTACCCCCAGTGCCCCTCTTATCACTGAGATCCCCCCCCCCCCAGTCTGTCACTATCTGTCCTTAGTCACAGTACCCCCCAGTGCCCCTCTTATCACTGAGATCCCCCCCAGTCTGTCACTATCTGTCCTTAGTCACAGTACCCCCAGTGCCCCTCTTATCACTAAGATCCCCCCCAGTCTGTCACTATCTGTCCTTAGTCACAGTACCCCCAGTGCCCCTCTTATCACTAAGATCCCCCCCCCAGTCTGTCACTTATCTGTCCTTAGTCACAGTACCCCCAGTGCCCCTCTTATCACTAAGATCCCCCCCCAGTCTGTCACTTATCTGTCCTTAGTCACAGTACCCCCAGTGCCCCTCTTATCACTAAGATCCCCCCCAGTCTGTCACTTATCTGTCCTTAGTCACAGTACCCCCAGTGCCCCTCTTATCACTAAGATCCCCCCCAGTCTGTCACTTATCTGTCCTTAGTCACAGTACCCCCAGTGCCCCTCTTATCACTAAGATCCCCCCCCCCAGTCTGTCACTATCTGTCCTTAGTCACAGTACCCCCAGTGCCCCTCTTATCACTAAGATCCCCCCCCAGTCTGTCACTTATCTGTCCTTAGTCACAGTACCCCCAGTGCCCCTCTTATCACTAAGATCCCCCCCAGTCTGTCACTTATCTGTCCTTAGTCACAGTACCCCCAGTGCCCCTCTTATCACTAAGATCCCCCCTGTTTCACTTATCAAGGATACAAGGATAGGGGCATACATTAGAGTGTTAGCAGTATAGTGACAGAGGGAAAGGCGCTTCTTGGCAGTGTTACGGAGGAATAAGCGACCGCTTTTAGCCCGAGTATGAGGGTGAATGGAGGAGGAGAATGAGGAGTTAAACGCCACACGTGGGAAAGCGCTTCGGTGACTGGATGGACGGTGGTTCCATTTAATGTGACGGGGAAAGGGGATGTTGGATCAGTTTTAGGGGAATATGAAAAGCTCCGTTTTAGATATATAAAGTTTGACTTGGTACAGGACCATCCAGAGTGATATGGTCAAGAGGCAAACAGACTTCTGAGTGGATTGAATGTGTTAGGGGTGGATAGATATATTCCATCAGAGAAAGCCTAACGACCCGCTACAGAAGAGAATATTCAGGCACTCAGGATCCTAATCATACTATCTAAATAATGGCATTCAGTATCTCTCCCGGTGACTCATTAATCATGCGTTCTGTGCGTCATTCAGTGCACAAACTCTCCAGGATATGGAGCCACCTAAAAGGCACATTCACAAAATGAAGGTGGAATGATGGCGCTGTCCTGGATACGCAACTTAACATTTAATAGATCTTCTAAAATTAGAACAAAGTATTAAAATGACATTATCCCCAACAAATAAACGTATTAATTAAAAGAATCGGCAAAATATCTTTAAGTGTAAAAAACTGACCCTCTGGACATAGCTCGGACCCTTCATAGATGCTTGACCACCATCATAATAGCATCTCCGTGTCGCACTGAATAGCGGCTCCCTGACAATATACAGGTTACCTCACATGTAAACATAAAGAGGTCGTAACCGCACGTCTGCGGCTCTGGCCTCGTTACAAGGTAACCGCCGGCGTGCTTTGTTTGTGCCGGGGAAGCTCTTTTTGGCTGACTTGTTAATAATGCAAATCCATACATTCTAATACAAGGACCCGCCAAGGGACAGGCGGCAAACATGACAATAATGGTGTTATTCGGGTGTCGCCAGCAAGGATGGAGAACGGACACACTTATTCTTCAGGTTTTCTAACTGCATTCACTTATCCAGCTGTGTGTTTATATTATTTATTTATTTATAAAATATTTTACCAGGAAGTAATACAGTGAGAGTTACCGCTCGTTTTCAAGTATGTCCTGGGCACAGAGTAAGACAAATAATACATGGTTACAAATACAGTTACATAAATGAGCAGGGTATACATTATATACAAGACATTGCATGCACAGTTAAAGAAAATGTATATTATGAGCGTATGAAACAGTTACAGACCAGGTTAAAGTGTGAGACAGCCTTAGATTTGAAAGAACTTAAACTGGTGGTGGATGTGAGAGTCTCTGGTAGGTTGTTCCAGTTTTGGGGTGCACGGTAAGAGAAGGAGGAACGTCCGGATACTTTGTTGAGCCTTAGGACCATGAATAGTCTTTTGGAGTCTGATCTCAGGTGATAGGTGCTGCATGTGGTAGGGATGAGGAGCTTGTTCAGGTAGCTGGGTAGCTTGCCCATGAAGAATTTAAAGGCAAGACAGGAAAGGTGAACTTTGCGCCTAGACTCTAGTGTTGACCAATCTAGTTCTTTGAGCATTTCGCAGTGATGTGTGCTGTAGTTGCATTAGAGGACTGTAACAGGGACTAATCCCTGTTCAGTAATGTGCCTTTAATCTAGCAGTGTGGTGGTTAACTTCTGGTAGTTAATTACTAAACACCACCTGCCTGATTGAGATGGCTTACAAAAGCCTGTCTGTTCAAACAGGAAGTAAGAACTCTTTAGCTGACACCTGAGCTGAACTTAGAGACACTTGTCTTGAGCTCTGCCAAAGAGATAGCAGAGCGGCTTTCAAGACACAGGGAAAACTTCTAAACCTGTATGCTGACCAACCCTGGAGACAAGGGAGCTGAAGCAGGGACAGTGAGAAGATTTTCCCTCCAAGAACCAGATAAGACTTTTATTCTTAAGAGACTGCTTATATCTGCTTATTTTCATGCTATATGTTTTGGGGCTGCGAGGACTGCTTAACTAATAGGAGATGTGAACTAATTGCATAGGATTTCACTAGAAATACTCCCAAGTGAATGGAAGCTTTGTTCCCCCCCCCCCCCCCCCCCTGTGTTTGGATAATTTCCTGATGGAAAGGAGCAGGCACAATAAAGCCTTATTATAATTTCACATTATAAAGCCTCCTAAGTGTGTACCTCTGTGAACGTCCGTCCACAAGGACAAAACGACAAATTGAATTGTAGAGGGTGTCAAGTTTGCTAAGGTGGGTTTGAGGAGCCGAGCCATATACTATGTCTCCATAGTCAATGATTGGCATTAGCATCTGCTGTGCGATACGCTCTCTGACCAGGAGACTTAGGGAGGATTTGTTCCTGTAAAGTACCCCTAGTTTGGCATAGGTCTTGGTTGTCAGGGTATCAATGTGCATCCCGAATGTTACGTGGGAGTCAAACCATAAGCCCAGGTATTTAAAACTAGTGACAGGTGTTAGGGTGGTGTTAGCGTTGGTTCTGATCAGGAGCTCAGTCACTGGAAGCTTTACAAATTTAGTCTTGGTCCCAAATACCATTGTTACAGTCTTGTCAGTGTTTAAAAACAGTTTGTTTTGGGAAATCCAGTTTTCGAGTCTCAAAAAGTAAGACTGAAGTATGTGTTGAAGGTCAGAGAGGCTATGACTGTGTGCATGTAGGATTGTGTCATCTGCATACATGTGTATTGAGGCTTCCTTACAAGCTGTGGGAAGATCATTAATGAACACTGAGAAGAGTAGGGGCCCCAGAACAGAGCCTTGCGGGACACCACAGGTGATATCCAGGGGGTTGGAGTTAGAGCCTGAAATGGACACATTTTGGGATCTTCCTGATAGGTAGGACTGAAACCAGTTTAAAGCATGTTTCCCTATTCCAGAGCTTTGGAGTTTGTTAAGCAGGATAGCATGATCGACTGTGTCAAAAAGCCTTTGCAAAATCTAGGAATACTGCACCAGTGAGTTGTCCCCGTTCCATTCCACACTGGATTTCATTGCAAACTTTTAGCAGGGTAGTTACGGTGGAGTGTTTGGGGCGAAAGCCAGATTGGAATTGGCTAGGGAAATTTGTCTTGGTGTAGAAATCGCTTAATTGGGAGTGGACACATTTTTCCATGACTTTGGATAGAATTGGGAGAAGTGAGATTGGCCTGTAGTTTGAGACAGTGTTTTTGTCCCCACTTTTGAAGATTGGGACAACTCTGGCAGTTTTTCAGGTCTTGGGGATATGGCCTGCAGACAGGATAGAGTTGACTATGGCCGCAATTGGTTTGGCAATGGCTGGGGCACCAAGTCGTAGGAACCTAGATTGTAGTAAGTCGGGTCCACATTGGCTGCTTAGTTTTAGTTTGAGTAGCGCTTGTATAATCTCCTCTTCAGATACTGGGCCAAATTGAAAATTGTGGGCAGTGTTGGGAGGGGGTGGGACTGTAGGGATACTCCCAGGATGAGATTCATGTTTGGGGTTTGTGCTGCGTTTCGCTAATAAGTTAGTGGCACACCCCACAAAGTAATCATTGAATGCATTTGCAATGTCAGTGGGGTTTGTCAGAGTAATATCCCCCTTAGTGATATTACTTGGTTGTTGATGGTTAGGAGGCTGGAATATATTGTTGATAACCTTCCAGAAGTTAGCTGGGTTTGATGTGTTCTGGAGGAGATTGTCAGAGTAATATTGGGCTTTTGCATACCTTGTTTGCCTTGTGCACAAGTTCCGCAGGCATCTGTAGTGATTGAGATCCTTGGTAGTGCCAGTTACTTTGTAGCTTTTCCACAAGGCATCCCTGAACTGGTAGAGTGCTATAAGGTCAGGTGTAACCCATGGAAGGTGGGCCCCCCGTACCCTTATTTTGCATAGTGGAGCATGGGTATCGCAGAGTTTTAAGAACTCGGATTGGAAATAGTCGAGCGCAGAATCAGGGTCGGGAATTAAATCGATTCTGTGCCATGGGCAGTTGGTAAGGTCATCCAGAAACTGTTGTGGGTTAAAGTTTTTAAATGTTCTAGTGAGGAGAACTTTAGGGCTTGAATGGGGCGGTTTAATTTTCCTTACACAGTACACTATTGCATGGTTACTGAAAATATCAGGAAGGATGCCAAAGGATTGGATTCTGCTGGGGTTTGAGGAGAGAATCCTGTCTAGCAAGGAATGGTTATGCGATTTCAGGTTTATCCGTGTGGGTTGGGAAATGAGTTGCGATAGGTTAAGTGACTTGAGTTGTATCTGGATTTTGTGGTTTTTAGGGTCAAGCCAATTGAAGTTGAAATCCCCAAGAACTAGCAGCTCACTCTTCTCATTCAGAGAGGGTGATATATTCCTTCTGGGTGATAAAGCAATAAATGAATGATAGAATATTATTACAAACCAGACATTCGCAAAGTGTGGAATAAAGTCATCAAAATATAAACTGATAATGAGACACATAACGGCAGATTATTCTATTATATATCACACAACTGGTGATAGTTGTTGAGAATTATTGCTTAATGAGAAATAAATTAACCAGTTTAATCCTGTATGTTCGTTTCTGACACAAACAACTTGCAACTTCTAATATCATATTACACACTTAATGACAAAGAGTAATCTAATTATAATGTGCTAGTCATATATCATATGAACATCTGAATATGAATATACTATTTTCATCACACTATAAAGTCCTTAGTTTAATAAGATAAATATATATTAATCTATAAATCAGTAGAAAGTTGTGTTCTCACATCAGGCCTCTCTGCCAGCTAACACGTTTAATAGTCGTCAAGCTCTGCAGCACTTTTGCAGTTACGGCCTCCAGCATTGCATGGGTTAATTGCGATCCTTTGCTGATGATACTAAATTGTGTAAGGTAACAGAATCAGAGCAGGATATAATTTCTCTTCAGAAGGACTTGGAGAGACTGGAAACGTGGGCAGGTAAATGGCAGATGAGGTTTAATACAGATAAATGTAAGGTTATGCATTTGGGATGCAAGAATAAACAGGTGACTTACAAATTAAATGGAGATATATTGGGGGAATCCTGGATGGAGAAGGATTTAGGAGTGCTTGCAGACAGCAGGCTTAGCAATAGTGCCCAAAGTCAGGCAGAAGCTGCAAAGGCAAACAAGATCTTATCTTGCATTAAATGAGCAATGGATTAGACCTCAGTTGATTAAAATCTGCCTTTCTAAAGTTTAAGGTCTTTGTTGAACCCAAGTAATCTGTTTTTTGATAATTTATTTAAAATGAGACCATGTTATGATCACTGTTACCCAAATGTTCCAGGACTTGAATATTTGTTATTACTTCTACATTGTTTGATATGACCAAATCCAGAACTGCCCCTCTCCTGGTTGGTTCCTCAATTATTTGGGTCATATAATTGTCTTTAAACACCCCCAAAAACCTGTTTCCTTTTGTTGTGATGCTAATATTATTGCCCCAGTCTATATCTGGATAATTAAAATCCCCCATTATGCAAACATGACCCAGTTTTGATGCCTTCTCCATTTGCAAATGTATTTTAGCTTCCTCAATCTCACAGATATTTGGTGGTTTATAGCATATTCCCACAAACATTTTCTTTATACTTTTACCTCCACTGCTAATTTCTATCCACAAAGTCTCTACATTTTCATCATTCCCTTCATAGACATCATCCCTTATAATAGGTTTTAGATCCGGTTTAACATATAAACATACTCCACCTCCTCTTCTATTTGTTCGATCCTTCCAAAAAAGAGAATAACCCTCAAAATTAACTGTCCAGTCATGAGTTTCATCCCACCATGTTTCAGTAATGCCTATGATATCATACTGCTCCCTTGCAGCTATTAATTCAAGCTCCCCCATTTTATCTGTCAGGCTTCTTGCATTAGCAAGCATGCATTTAAGTTTTTTTTCAGCCTGAACTATTATCTTATCTGCTCCTTCCTTTCTGTGCCCATTTGGTTTAGTCTTTAGAAGTTTTCTAGTATTATCTGTATTTACTATGGGTGTCTCACTGCTTGTCAAACTTGCACTTGCCCCCATTCTACCTCCATACCACCTTGTATCCTCATCTATTCCATTTAGTTCATTATCTGTTTCATTCCCCTCCCCCTCCATCCTAGTTTAAAATCTCCCCCAACCTTTTTAGCATTCTCCCCCATAGCACAGAAGATCCCTCTTCATTGAGGTGCAATCCGTCCCTAGAATATAGATGGCACCTCTCAGAAAAGGAGTCCCATGCTCTAAAAACCCAAACCCCTCCTTCCTGCACCACTTTCTTAGCCATGCATTAACCTCCCTAATCTCTGACTGTCTCCCCACAGTAGTGCATGGCACTGGTAGTATTTCAAAAAATACTACCTTGGAGGTCCTTGCCTTAAGCTTTTGGCCTAGATCCCTGTAATCATTTCTTAGGACCCTCCATCTTTCTCTAACTTTGTCATTGATGCCAACGTGTACCAAGACCGCCGGGTCAATCCCAGCCCCCCCAACAATCTGTCTACCCGATCCGCAATGTGCCGAACCCGAGCACCCGGGAGACAACAAACTGTTCGGTTCATGCGGTCACGGCAACAGATTGCCCTATCTACCTTCCTAATAATGGAGTCCCCTACCACCACAATCTTTCTTTGTATCTGAGCTGGAGGAACTATTCCCCTGGCTGCTAGAGGAATTAGTCTCCCCCAGCCTTGCCATTTCTGCCCCGACACTCTCAATATCTTCACTCAATATGGCAAATCTATTGGGATGTGTCAGCTCAGAAACAACCTGCCTCTCCCTATTGCCCCTGCTTCCCCTTCTAACTGGCACCCAGCTACCTACCTGCTCCTCACTAACAGCGCCACCATCTGCACCACTAGTCAAAGCAAGGGCCTGCTCAGTGAGCTCTAAACCCCTTTCAAGATTGCCAATATCCCTCAATATTGCAAGTTGCCTCTTCAGATCAGCAATCTCTGATTCTAAAGAGACCCCCCGCTCACACCTCTCACAGCGGTATGCTCCTTGAAACAGCTGCTCCAAATGCACATACACGTGGCAAGATGAGCATTGAGTGGCATTTTCAATCCTGCTCATTCTAGCAACTATGAAGTTTATAAGTACTAACAGTAAACTGTACTTCAATATACTATACCCAGTTTAACCGATTCCTTGTTCAAACTGCTTCTGGTTCTAACTGCACACACTTTAAACAACCAGCACTTCAAATCAACCACACAGATCAGTCAGTACACACACGATGGACGTATGTCTTTTCAACCTCATCTACTATGTAACTATGTGATTACAGTAGAAAAAGTTGGTCTGTGCAAACTTGTCCTTCTTTCCTCCTTGTCACGCAGGCTTAATCCCAGCCAGCGATGTGGTGGCTGTGAGTGTGAGATACACACCGAGTCAGTACGGGACGGCCCAGATGAGGATGCAGTTACTGATCTCCGAGTTTAATGCCAAACCTTATTCCTGTGTATTTACTGGGACATGCTTCCCGCACCTGGACGGGAGGTACGTATGAGCAGCTGCTCTTTTAGTTATCAGGGATTCCTTATAAGATAACCGTGCCCTTTGCAACTTACAGGGTCATATATCCCTTTTTTATCTGTACAGTATAAAACTTGCAGTCTTGCTATTTCATATTTAGTGATCATTATGAAGCTACAGTTGAAATCCGCAGGATTTGTGGACCTTTAGCTGTCTGGTCGCATTAAATACCACGGGACACAAGCCACGTATCTGTGTAGTATTGCACTTTTCTAATAAGGCTACAAAGTGGTGTGGAAGCCGCAGCTGTTTCATGACGGTTAAACCCCACAGAAAGCAGTGAGATGACTTTGTCTGCATCCGGTAATATGTCCCGTTCTGCAGCCAGAGACAGAAGTACGGGTGTGAGCTGGCTGAGCCCGCTCCATATCCCCACATTCATGTGCATAGCACAGGGGGGACAACTCCAATCATCAAGGGCCACCAACAGGGCAGGTTTTCAGGATATTCCTGCTTCAGCACAGAGGATGCAGTCGAACACTGAGCCACTGATTGAGCCACCTGTGCTGAAGCAGGGATATGCTTGAGGACTGAAGTTGGTCACCCCTGACTTAGCACAATACAGAAGGATCAATGAGACCATGCGAGTTCTGTCCGTCTCCCTGCTGCGCAGCCGCAGCACTCCCTGCTGCGCAGCCGCAGCACTCCCTGCTGCGCAGCCGCAGCACTCCCTGCTGCGCAGCCTCGTGTGAGTGACGGGAATGGCCTGAGATGTATGGGAGCAGAGCTTGTAATGAGCCCTGAGGCCGTTCCCTGGACGAGGCGTAGTGATGAACGTGGAGCGAACGACGGGCTATGTTTGTTTTGGGGGAGATCGTGTCTGCTCCCCTCCGTCACTGGTGTGTAACAGACAGATTCGGATGTGCAATGTTCTCACTAATGAGTGCACAATTTGGGGCCGTGTGGAAGGGGATCGGAGGGAAAGGGATGGGAAAAGCTTGAACTACTTGCTCCCAAACCATGACTTAATTTCCATGAGCTCCTCCATGGCCGCAAGCTGCCAGTTTGTGTTAGAACAAGGTACCCGGGATGGTTTTTTAGAGTCACCGGGGCAGATAATTGTGCGTCCGAGGTCACCGCACGTACGTCATTCACTATCCTACCTCACCTGCGTCTGACTCCATCAGTTCAACAGCGTGTTTGTAGCAAATTCCTTTTTTAACCAATTTTCTACATAACAGAAAAGAAAACTTTGAGAAAGTGACAATCCCGCTCAGCACGAGGTGGGGAGTCTCCAGAAAAGCCGAGCTGCAGATATCCCGCAAGAAGAAGCATTTACAGACACTGCAGCATAATGCGTCTGCCGCAGTAACAGTAAGGGATCCTACGCAGCATAACGCGCCTGCCGCAGTAACAGTAAGGGATCCTACGCAGCATAACGCGCCTGCAGCAGTAAGAGTAAGGGATCCTACGCAGCATAACGCGCCTGCAGCAGTAACAGTAAGGGTTCCTACGCAGCATAACGCGCCTGCAGCAGTAACAGTAAGGGATCCTACGCAGCATAACGCGCCTGCAGCAGTAACAGTAAGGGATCCTACGCAGCATAACGCGCCTGCAGCAGTAACAGTAAGGGATCCTACACAGCGTAATGCGTCTGCCGCAGTAACAGTAAGGGTTCCTACGCAGCATAACGCGCCTGCAGCAGTAACAGTAAGGGATCCTACGCAGCATAACGCGCCTGCAGCAGTAACAGTAAGGGATCCTACGCAGCATAGCGCGCCTGCAGCAGTAACAGTAAGGGATCCTACGCAGCATAACGCGCCTGCAGCAGTAACAGTAAGGGTTCCTACGCAGCATAACGCACCTGCAGCAGTAACAGTAAGGGTTCCTACGCAGCATAACGCGTCTGCAGCAGTAACAGTAAGGGATCCTACGCAGCATAACGCGCCTGCAGCAGTAACAGTAAGGGATCCTACGCAGCATAACGCGCCTGCAGCAGTAACAGTAAGGGTTCCTACGCAGCATAACGCGCCTGCAGCAGTAACAGTAAGGGTTCCTACGCAGCATAACGCGTCTGCAGCAGTAACAGTAAGGGTTCCTACGCAGCATAACGCGCCTGCAGCAGTAACAGTAAGGGTTCCTACGCAGCATAACGCGCCTGCAGCAGTAACAGTAAGGGATCCTACGCAGCATAACGCGCCTGCAGCAGTAACAGTAAGGGATCCTACGCAGCATAACGCGCCTGCAGCAGTAACAGTAAGGGTTCCTACGCAGCATAACGCGCCTGCAGCAGTAACAGTAAGGGTTCCTACGCAGCATAACGCGCCTGCAGCAGTAACAGTAAGGGTTCCTACGCAGCATAACGCGCCTGCAGCAGTAACAGTAAGGGTTCCTACGCAGCATAACGCGCCTGCAGCAGTAACAGTAAGGGTTCCTACGCAGCATAACGCGCCTGCAGCAGTAACAGTAAGGGATCCTACGCAGCATAACGCGCCTGCAGCAGTAACAGTAAGGGACCCTACGCAGCATAACGCGCCTGCAGCAGTAACAGTAAGGTTTCCTACGCAGCATAACGCGCCTGCAGCAGTAACAGTAAGGGATCCTACGCAGCATAACGCGCCTGCAGCAGTAACAGTAAGGGATCCTACGCAGCATAACGCGCCTGCAGCAGTAACAGTAAGGGATCCTACGCAGCATAACGCGTCTGCAGCAGTAACAGTAAGGGATCCTACGCAGCATAACGCGCCTGCAGCAGTAACAGTAAGGGTTCCTACGCAGCATAACGCGCCTGCAGCAGTAACAGTAAGGGATCCTACGCAGCATAACGCGCCTGCAGCAGTAACAGTAAGGGTTCCTACGCAGCATAACGCGCCTGCAGCAGTAACAGTAAGGGATCCTACGCAGCATAACGCGCCTGCAGCAGTAACAGTAAGGGATCCTACGCAGCATAACGCGCCTGCAGCAGTAACAGTAAGGGATCCTACGCAGCATAACGCGTCTGCAGCAGTAACAGTAAGGGATCCTACGCAGCATAACGCGCCTGCAGCAGTAACAGTAAGGGTTCCTACGCAGCATAACGCGTCTGCAGCAGTAACAGTAAGGGTTCCTTCGCAGCATAGCGCACCTGCAGCAGTAACAGTAAGGGTTCCTACGCAGCATAACGCGCCTGCAGCAGTAACAGTAAGGGATCCTACGCAGCATAACGCGCCTGCAGCAGTAACAGTAAGGGATCCTACGCAGCATAACGCGCCTGCAGCAGTAACAGTAAGTGTTCCTACGCAGCATAACGCGTCTGCAGCAGTAACAGTAAGGGTTCCTACGCAGCATAACGCGCCTGCAGCAGTAACAGTAAGGGTTCCTACGCAGCATAACGCGCCTGCAGCAGTAACAGTAAGGGATCCTACGCAGCATAACGCGCCTGCAGCAGTAACAGTAAGGGTTCCTACGCAGCATAACGCGCCTGCAGCAGTAACAGTAAGGGTTCCTACGCAGCATAACGCGCCTGCAGCAGTAACAGTAAGGGTTCCTACGCAGCATAACGCGCCTGCAGCAGTAACAGTAAGGGATCCTACGCAGCATAGCGCGCCTGCAGCAGTAACAGTAAGGGATCCTACGCAGCATAACGCGCCTGCAGCAGTAACAGTAAGGGATCCTACGCAGCATAACGCGCCTGCAGCAGTAACAGTAAGGGATCCTACGCAGCATAACGCGCCTGCAGCAGTAACAGTAAGGGATCCTACGCAGCATAACGCGCCTGCAGCAGTAACAGTAAGGGATCCTACGCAGCATAACGCGCCTGCAGCAGTAACAGTAAGTGTTCCTACGCAGCATAACGCGTCTGCAGCAGTAACAGTAAGGGTTCCTACGCAGCATAACGCGCCTGCAGCAGTAACAGTAAGGGTTCCTACGCAGCATAACGCGCCTGCAGCAGTAACAGTAAGGGATCCTACGCAGCATAACGCGCCTGCAGCAGTAACAGTAAGGGATCCTACGCAGCATAACGCGCCTGCAGCAGTAACAGTAAGTGTTCCTACGCAGCATAACGCGTCTGCAGCAGTAACAGTAAGGGTTCCTACGCAGCATAACGCGCCTGCAGCAGTAACAGTAAGGGATCCTACGCAGCATAACGCGCCTGCAGCAGTAACAGTAAGGGTTCCTACGCAGCATAACGCGCCTGCAGCAGTAACAGTAAGGGATCCTACGCAGCATAACGCGTCTGCAGCAGTAACAGTAAGGGATCCTACGCAGCATAACGCGCCTGCAGCAGTAACAGTAAGGGATCCTACGCAGCATAACGCGCCTGCAGCAGTAACAGTAAGGGATCCTACGCAGCATAACGCGCCTGCAGCAGTAACAGTAAGTGTTCCTACGCAGCATAACGCGTCTGCAGCAGTAACAGTAAGGGTTCCTACGCAGCATAACGCGCCTGCAGCAGTAACAGTAAGGGTTCCTACGCAGCATAACGCGCCTGCAGCAGTAACAGTAAGGGATCCTACGCAGCATAACGCGCCTGCAGCAGTAACAGTAAGGGTTCCTACGCAGCATAACGCGCCTGCAGCAGTAACAGTAAGGGTTCCTACGCAGCATAACGCGCCTGCAGCAGTAACAGTAAGGGATCCTACGCAGCATAACGCGCCTGCAGCAGTAACAGTAAGGGATCCTACGCAGCATAACGCGCCTGCAGCAGTAACAGTAAGGGATCCTACGCAGCATAACGCGCCTGCAGCAGTAACAGTAAGGGATCCTACGCAGCATAGCGCGCCTGCAGCAGTAACCGTAAGGGATCCTACGCAGCATAACGCGCCTGCAGCAGTAACAGTAAGGGATCCTACGCAGCATAACGCGCCTGCAGCAGTAACAGTAAGGGTTCCTACGCAGCATAACGCGGCTGCAGCAGTAACAGTAAGGGATCCTACGCAGCATAACGCGCCTGCAGCAGTAACAGTAAGGGATCCTACGCAGCATAACGCGCCTGCAGCAGTAACAGTAAGGGTTCCTACGCAGCATAACGCGCCTGCAGCAGTAACAGTAAGGTTTCCTACGCAGCATAACGCGCCTGTAGCAGTAACAGTAAGGGATCCTACGCAGCATAACGCGCCTGCAGCAGTAACAGTAAGGGATCCTACGCAGCATAACGCGCCTGCAGCAGTAACAGTAAGGGATCCTACGCAGCATAACGCGCCTGCAGCAGTAACAGTAAGGGATCCTACGCAGCATAACGCGCCTGCAGCAGTAACAGTAAGGGTTCCTACGCAGCATAACGCGTCTGCAGCAGTAACAGTAAGGGATCCTACGCAGCATAACGCGCCTGCAGCAGTAACAGTAAGGGATCCTACGCAGCATAACGCGCCTGCAGCAGTAACAGTAAGGGTTCCTACGCAGCATAACGCGCCTGCAGCAGTAACAGTAAGGGATCCTACGCAGCATAACGCGTCTGCAGCAGTAACAGTAAGGGATCCTACGCAGCATAACGCGCCTGCAGCAGTAACAGTAAGGGTTCCTACGCAGCATAACGCGCCTGCAGCAGTAACAGTAAGGGATCCTACGCAGCATAACGCGCCTGCAGCAGTAACAGTAAGGGTTCCTACGCAGCATAACGCGCCTGCAGCAGTAACAGTAAGGGATCCTACGCAGCATAACGCGCCTGCAGCAGTAACAGTAAGGGATCCTACGCAGCATAACGCGCCTGCAGCAGTAACAGTAAGGGATCCTACGCAGCATAACGCGCCTGCCGCAGTAACAGTAAGGGATCCTACGCAGCATAACGCGCCTGCAGCAGTAACAGTAAGGGATCCTACGCAGCATAACGCGCCTGCAGCAGTAACAGTAAGGGATCCTACGCAGCATAACGCGTCTGCAGCAGTAACAGTAAGGGATCCTACGCAGCATAACGCGCCTGCAGCAGTAACAGTAAGGGATCCTACGCAGCATAACGCGCCTGCAGCAGTAACAGTAAGGGTTCCTACGCAGCATAACGCGCCTGCAGCAGTAACAGTAAGGGTTCCTACGCAGCATAACGCGCCTGCAGCAGTAACAGTAAGGGATCCTACGCAGCATAACGCGCCTGCAGCAGTAACAGTAAGGGATCCTACGCAGCATAACGCGCCTGCAGCAGTAACAGTAAGGGATCCTACGCAGCATAACGCGCCTGCAGCAGTAACAGTAAGGGATCCTACGCAGCATAACGCGGCTGCAGCAGTAACAGTAAGGGATCCTACGCAGCATAACGCGCCTGCAGCAGTAAGAGTAAGGGTTCCTACGCAGCATAACGCGCCTGCAGCAGTAACAGTAAGGGTTCCTACGCAGCATAACGCGCCTGCAGCAGTAACAGTAAGGGATCCTACGCAGCATAACGCGCCTGCAGCAGTAACAGTAAGGGATCCTACGCAGCATAACGCGCCTGCAGCAGTAACAGTAAGGGATCCTACGCAGCATAACGCGTCTGCAGCAGTAACAGTAAGGGATCCTACGCAGCATAACGCGCCTGCAGCAGTAACAGTAAGGGATCCTACGCAGCATAACGCGCCTGCAGCAGTAACAGTAAGGGATCCTACGCAGCATAACGCGCCTGCAGCAGTAACAGTAAGGGATCCTACGCAGCATAACGCGCCTGCAGCAGTAACAGTAAGGGATCCTACGCAGCATAACGCGCCTGCAGCAGTAACAGTAAGGGATCCTACGCAGCATAACGCGCCTGCAGCAGTAACAGTAAGGGATCCTACGCAGCATAACGCGCCTGCAGCAGTAACAGTAAGGGTTCCTACGCAGCATAACGCGCCTGCAGCAGTAACAGTAAGGGATCCTACGCAGCATAGCGCGCCTGCAGCAGTAACAGTAAGGGTTCCTACGCAGCATAACGCGCCTGCAGCAGTAACAGTAGGGATCCTACGCAGCATAGCGCGCCTGCAGCAGTAACAGTAAGTGTTCCTACGCAGCATAACGCGCGTGCCGCAGTAACAGTAAGGGTTCCTACGCAGCATAGCGCACCTGCAGCAGTAACAGTAAGGGTTCCTACGCAGCATAACGCGCCTGCAGCAGTAACAGTAAGGGATCCTACGCAGCATAACGCGTCTGCAGCAGTAACAGTAAGGGTTCCTACGCAGCATAACGCGCCTGCAGCAGTAACAGTAAGGGTTCCTACGCAGCATAACGCGTCTGCAGCAGTAACAGTAAGGGATCCTACGCAGCATAACGCGCCTGCAGCAGTAACAGTAAGGGTTCCTACGCAGCATAACGCGCCTGCAGCAGTAACAGTAAGGGATCCTACGCAGCATAACGCGCCTGCAGCAGTAACAGTAAGGGTTCCTACGCAGCATAGCGCGCCTGCAGCAGTAACAGTAAGGGATCCTACGCAGCATAGCGCGCCTGCAGCAGTAACAGTAAGGGATCCTACGCAGCATAACGCGCCTGCAGCAGTAACAGTAAGGGTTCCTACGCAGCATAACGCGCCTGCAGCAGTAACAGTAAGGGATCCTACGCAGCATAACGCGCCTGCAGCAGTAACAGTAAGGGTTCCTACGCAGCATAACGCGCCTGCAGCAGTAACAGTAAGGGATCCTACGCAGCATAACGCGCCTGCAGCAGTAACAGTAAGGGATCCTACGCAGCATAACGCGCCTGCAGCAGTAACAGTAAGGGATCCTACGCAGCATAACGCGCCTGCAGCAGTAACAGTAAGGGATCCTACGCAGCATAGCGCGCCTGCAGCAGTAACAGTAAGGGATCCTACGCAGCATAACGCGCCTGCAGCAGTAACAGTAAGGGTTCCTACGCAGCATAACGCGCCTGCAGCAGTAACAGTAAGGGATCCTACGCAGCATAACGCGCCTGCAGCAGTAACAGTAAGGGATCCTACGCAGCATAACGCGCCTGCAGCAGTAACAGTAAGGGATCCTACGCAGCATAACGCGCCTGCAGCAGTAACAGTAAGGGATCCTACGCAGCATAACGCGCCTGCAGCAGTAACAGTAAGGGATCCTACGCAGCATAACGCGCCTGCAGCAGTAACAGTAAGGGATCCTACGCAGCATAACGCGCCTGCAGCAGTAACAGTAAGGGTTCCTACGCAGCATAACGCGCCTGCAGCAGTAACAGTAAGGGATCCTACGCAGCATAACGCGCCTGCAGCAGTAACAGTAAGGGATCCTACGCAGCATAACGCGCCTGCAGCAGTAACAGTAAGGGATCCTACGCAGCATAACGCGCCTGCAGCAGTAACAGTAAGGGATCCTACGCAGCATAACGCGCCTGCAGCAGTAACAGTAAGGGATCCTACGCAGCATAGCGCGCCTGCAGCAGTAACAGTAAGGGATCCTACGCAGCATAACGCGCCTGCAGCAGTAACAGTAAGGGTTCCTACGCAGCATAACGCGCCTGCAGCAGTAACAGTAAGGATTCCTACGCAGCATAACGCGCCTGCAGCAGTAACAGTAAGGGATCCTACGCAGCATAGCGCGCCTGCAGCAGTAACAGTAAGGGATCCTACGCAGCATAACGCGTCTGCAGCAGTAACAGTAAGGGTTCCTACGCAGCATAACGCGCCTGCAGCAGTAACAGTAAGGGATCCTACGCAGCATAACGCGCCTGCAGCAGTAACAGTAAGGGATCCTACGCAGCATAACGCGCCTGCAGCAGTAACAGTAAGGGATCCTACGCAGCATAACGCGTCTGCAGCAGTAACAGTAAGGGTTCCTACGCAGCATAACGCGCCTGCAGCAGTAACAGTAAGGGATCCTACGCAGCATAACGCGTCTGCAGCAGTAACAGTAAGGGTTCCTACGCAGCATAACGCGCCTGCAGCAGTAACAGTAAGGGATCCTACGCAGCATAACGCGTCTGCAGCAGTAACAGTAAGGGATCCTACGCAGCATAACGCGCCTGCAGCAGTAACAGTAAGGGATCCTACGCAGCATAGCGCGCCTGCAGCAGTAACAGTAAGGGATCCTACGCAGCATAACGCGCCTGCAGCAGTAACAGTAAGGGTTCCTACGCAGCATAACGCGCCTGCAGCAGTAACAGTAAGGGATCCTACGCAGCATAACGCGCCTGCAGCAGTAACAGTAAGGGATCCTACGCAGCATAACGCGTCTGCAGCAGTAACAGTAAGGGATCCTACGCAGCATAACGCGCCTGCAGCAGTAACAGTAAGGGATCCTACGCAGCATAACGCGCCTGCAGCAGTAACAGTAAGGGTTCCTACGCAGCATAACGCGCCTGCAGCAGTAACAGTAAGGGATCCTACGCAGCATAACGCGTCTGCAGCAGTAACAGTAAGGGATCCTACGCAGCATAACGCGCCTGCAGCAGTAACAGTAAGGGATCCTACGCAGCATAACGCGCCTGCAGCAGTAACAGTAAGGGATCCTACGCAGCATAACGCGCCTGCAGCAGTAACAGTAAGGGATCCTACGCAGCATAACGCGCCTGCAGCAGTAACAGTAAGGGATCCTACGCAGCATAACGCGCCTGCAGCAGTAACAGTAAGGGATCCTACGCAGCATAACGCGCCTGCAGCAGTAACAGTAAGGGTTCCTACGCAGCATAACGCGCCTGCAGCAGTAACAGTAAGGGATCCTACGCAGCATAGCGCGCCTGCAGCAGTAACAGTAAGGGTTCCTACGCAGCATAACGCGCCTGCAGCAGTAACAGTAGGGATCCTACGCAGCATAGCGCGCCTGCAGCAGTAACAGTAAGTGTTCCTACGCAGCATAACGCGCGTGCCGCAGTAACAGTAAGGGTTCCTACGCAGCATAGCGCACCTGCAGCAGTAACAGTAAGGGTTCCTACGCAGCATAACGCGCCTGCAGCAGTAACAGTAAGGGATCCTACGCAGCATAACGCGTCTGCAGCAGTAACAGTAAGGGTTCCTACGCAGCATAACGCGCCTGCAGCAGTAACAGTAAGGGTTCCTACGCAGCATAACGCGTCTGCAGCAGTAACAGTAAGGGATCCTACGCAGCATAACGCGCCTGCAGCAGTAACAGTAAGGGTTCCTACGCAGCATAACGCGCCTGCAGCAGTAACAGTAAGGGATCCTACGCAGCATAACGCGCCTGCAGCAGTAACAGTAAGGGTTCCTACGCAGCATAGCGCGCCTGCAGCAGTAACAGTAAGGGATCCTACGCAGCATAGCGCGCCTGCAGCAGTAACAGTAAGGGATCCTACGCAGCATAACGCGCCTGCAGCAGTAACAGTAAGGGTTCCTACGCAGCATAAGCGCCTGCAGCAGTAACAGTAAGGGATCCTACGCAGCATAACGCGCCTGCAGCAGTAACAGTAAGGGTTCCTACGCAGCATAACGCGCCTGCAGCAGTAACAGTAAGGGATCCTACGCAGCATAACGCGCCTGCAGCAGTAACAGTAAGGGATCCTACGCAGCATAACGCGCCTGCAGCAGTAACAGTAAGGGATCCTACGCAGCATAACGCGCCTGCAGCAGTAACAGTAAGGGATCCTACGCAGCATAGCGCGCCTGCAGCAGTAACAGTAAGGGATCCTACGCAGCATAACGCGCCTGCAGCAGTAACAGTAAGGGTTCCTACGCAGCATAACGCGCCTGCAGCAGTAACAGTAAGGGATCCTACGCAGCATAACGCGCCTGCAGCAGTAACAGTAAGGGATCCTACGCAGCATAACGCGCCTGCAGCAGTAACAGTAAGGGATCCTACGCAGCATAACGCGCCTGCAGCAGTAACAGTAAGGGATCCTACGCAGCATAACGCGCCTGCAGCAGTAACAGTAAGGGATCCTACGCAGCATAACGCGCCTGCAGCAGTAACAGTAAGGGATCCTACGCAGCATAACGCGCCTGCAGCAGTAACAGTAAGGGTTCCTACGCAGCATAACGCGCCTGCAGCAGTAACAGTAAGGGATCCTACGCAGCATAACGCGCCTGCAGCAGTAACAGTAAGGGATCCTACGCAGCATAACGCGCCTGCAGCAGTAACAGTAAGGGATCCTACGCAGCATAACGCGCCTGCAGCAGTAACAGTAAGGGATCCTACGCAGCATAACGCGCCTGCAGCAGTAACAGTAAGGGATCCTACGCAGCATAGCGCGCCTGCAGCAGTAACAGTAAGGGATCCTACGCAGCATAACGCGCCTGCAGCAGTAACAGTAAGGGTTCCTACGCAGCATAACGCGCCTGCAGCAGTAACAGTAAGGATTCCTACGCAGCATAACGCGCCTGCAGCAGTAACAGTAAGGGATCCTACGCAGCATAGCGCGCCTGCAGCAGTAACAGTAAGGGATCCTACGCAGCATAACGCGTCTGCAGCAGTAACAGTAAGGGTTCCTACGCAGCATAACGCGCCTGCAGCAGTAACAGTAAGGGATCCTACGCAGCATAACGCGCCTGCAGCAGTAACAGTAAGGGATCCTACGCAGCATAACGCGTCTGCAGCAGTAACAGTAAGGGTTCCTACGCAGCATAACGCGCCTGCAGCAGTAACAGTAAGGGATCCTACGCAGCATAACGCGTCTGCAGCAGTAACAGTAAGGGTTCCTACGCAGCATAACGCGCCTGCAGCAGTAACAGTAAGGGATCCTACGCAGCATAACGCGCCTGCAGCAGTAACAGTAAGGGTTCCTACGCAGCATAACGCGCCTGCAGCAGTAACAGTAAGGGATCCTACGCAGCATAACGCGCCTGCAGCAGTAACAGTAAGGGATCCTACGCAGCATAACGCGTCTGCAGCAGTAACAGTAAGGGATCCTACGCAGCATAACGCGCCTGCGAGCAGTAACAGTAAGGGATCCTACGCAGCATAACGCGCCTGCAGCAGTAACAGTAAGGGTTCCTACGCAGCATAACGCGCCTGCAGCAGTAACAGTAAGGGATCCTACGCAGCATAACGCGCCTGCAGCAGTAACAGTAAGGGATCCTACGCAGCATAACGCGCCTGCAGCAGTAACAGTAAGGGATCCTACGCAGCATAACGCGCCTGCAGCAGTAACAGTAAGGGATCCTACGCAGCATAACGCGCCTGCAGCAGTAACAGTAAGGGATCCTACGCAGCATAACGCGCCTGCAGCAGTAACAGTAAGGGATCCTACGCAGCATAACGCGCCTGCAGCAGTAACAGTAAGGGATCCTACGCAGCATAACGCGCCTGCAGCAGTAACAGTAAGGGTTCCTACGCAGCATAACGCGCCTGCAGCAGTAACAGTAAGGGTTCCTACGCAGCATAACGCGCCTGCAGCAGTAACAGTAAGGGATCCTACGCAGCATAGCGCGCCTGCAGCAGTAACAGTAAGGGATCCTACGCAGCATAACGCGTCTGCAGCAGTAACAGTAAGGGATCCTACGCAGCATAACGCGTCTGCAGCAGTAACAGTAAGGGTTCCTACGCAGCATAACGCGTCTGCAGCAGTAACAGTAAGGGATCCTACGCAGCATAACGCGCCTGCAGCAGTAACAGTAAGGGTTCCTTCGCAGCATAGCGCACCTGCAGCAGTAACAGTAAGGGATCCTACGCAGCATAACGCGCCTGCAGCAGTAAGAGTAAGGGATCCTACGCAGCATAACGCGTCTGCAGCAGTAACAGTAAGGGTTCCTACGCAGCATAACGCGCCTGCAGCAGTAAGAGTAAGGGATCCTACGCAGCATAACGCGCCTGCAGCAGTAACAGTAAGGGATCCTACGCAGCATAACGCGCCTGCAGCAGTAACAGTAAGGGATCCTACGCAGCATAACGCGCCTGCAGCAGTAACAGTAAGGGATCCTACGCAGCATAACGCGCCTGCAGCAGTAACAGTAAGGGATCCTACGCAGCATAACGCGCCTGCAGCAGTAACAGTAAGGGATCCTACGCAGCATAACGCGCCTGCAGCAGTAACAGTAAGGGATCCTACGCAGCATAACGCGCCTGCAGCAGTAACAGTAAGGGATCCTACGCAGCATAACGCGCCTGCAGCAGTAACAGTAAGGGTTCCTACGCAGCATAACGCGCCTGCAGCAGTAACAGTAAGGGATCCTACGCAGCATAACGCGCCTGCAGCAGTAACAGTAAGGGATCCTACGCAGCGTAACGCGTCTGCAGCAGTAACAGTAAGGGATCCTACGCAGCATAACGCGCCTGCAGCAGTAACAGTAAGGGTTCCTACGCAGCATAACGCGCCTGCAGCAGTAACAGTAAGGGTTCCTACGCAGCATAACGCGCCTGCAGCAGTAACAGTAAGGGATCCTACGCAGCATAACGCGCCTGCAGCAGTAACAGTAAGGGTTCCTACGCAGCATAACGCGCGTGCCGCAGTAACAGTAAGGGATCCTACGCAGCATAACGCGCCTGCAGCAGTAACAGTAAGGGTTCCTACGCAGCATAACGCGCCTGCAGCAGTAACAGTAAGGTTCCTACGCAGCATAACGCGTCTGCAGCAGTAACAGTAAGGGATCCTACGCAGCATAACGCGCCTGCAGCAGTAACAGTAAGGGATCCTACGCAGCATAACGCGCCTGCAGCAGTAACAGTAAGGGATCCTACGCAGCATAACGCGTCTGCAGCAGTAACAGTAAGGGATCCTACGCAGCATAACGCGCCTGCAGCAGTAACAGTAAGGGATCCTACGCAGCATAACGCGCCTGCAGCAGTAACAGTAAGGGATCCTACGCAGCATAACGCGCCTGCAGCAGTAACAGTAAGGGTTCCTACGCAGCATAACGCCTGCAGCAGTAACAGTAAGGGTTCCTACGCAGCATAACGCGCCTGCAGCAGTAACAGTAAGGGATCCTACGCAGCATAACGCGCCTGCAGCAGTAACAGTAAGGGATCCTACGCAGCATAGCGCGCCTGCAGCAGTAACAGTAAGGGTACCTACGCAGCATAACGCGCCTGCAGCAGTAACAGTAAGGGTTCCTACGCAGCATAACGCGCCTGCAGCAGTAACAGTAAGGGATCCTACGCAGCATAACGCGTCTGCAGCAGTAACAGTAAAGGATCCTACGCAGCATAACGCGCCTGCAGCAGTAACAGTAAGGGATCCTACGCAGCATAACGCGCCTGCAGCAGTAACAGTAAGGTTTCCTACGCAGCATAACGCGCCTGCAGCAGTAACAGTAAGGGATCCTACGCAGCATAACGCGCCTGCAGCAGTAACAGTAAGGGATCCTACGCAGCATAACGCGCCTGCAGCAGTAACAGTAAGGGATCCTACGCAGCATAACGCGTCTGCAGCAGTAACAGTAAGGGATCCTACGCAGCATAACGCGCCTGCAGCAGTAACAGTAAGGGTTCCTACGCAGCATAACGCGCCTGCAGCAGTAACAGTAAGGGATCCTACGCAGCATAACGCGCCTGCAGCAGTAACAGTAAGGGTTCCTACGCAGCATAACGCGCCTGCAGCAGTAACAGTAAGGGATCCTACGCAGCATAACGCGCCTGCAGCAGTAACAGTAAGGGATCCTACGCAGCATAACGCGCCTGCAGCAGTAACAGTAAGGGATCCTACGCAGCATAACGCGTCTGCAGCAGTAACAGTAAGGGATCCTACGCAGCATAACGCGCCTGCAGCAGTAACAGTAAGGGTTCCTACGCAGCATAACGCGTCTGCAGCAGTAACAGTAAGGGTTCCTTCGCAGCATAGCGCACCTGCAGCAGTAACAGTAAGGGTTCCTACGCAGCATAACGCGCCTGCAGCAGTAACAGTAAGGGATCCTACGCAGCATAACGCGCCTGCAGCAGTAACAGTAAGGGATCCTACGCAGCATAACGCGCCTGCAGCAGTAACAGTAAGTGTTCCTACGCAGCATAACGCGTCTGCAGCAGTAACAGTAAGGGTTCCTACGCAGCATAACGCGCCTGCAGCAGTAACAGTAAGGGTTCCTACGCAGCATAACGCGCCTGCAGCAGTAACAGTAAGGGATCCTACGCAGCATAACGCGCCTGCAGCAGTAACAGTAAGGGTTCCTACGCAGCATAACGCGCCTGCAGCAGTAACAGTAAGGGTTCCTACGCAGCATAACGCGCCTGCAGCAGTAACAGTAAGGGTTCCTACGCAGCATAACGCGCCTGCAGCAGTAACAGTAAGGGATCCTACGCAGCATAGCGCGCCTGCAGCAGTAACAGTAAGGGATCCTACGCAGCATAACGCGCCTGCAGCAGTAACAGTAAGGGATCCTACGCAGCATAACGCGCCTGCAGCAGTAACAGTAAGGGATCCTACGCAGCATAACGCGCCTGCAGCAGTAACAGTAAGGGATCCTACGCAGCATAACGCGCCTGCAGCAGTAACAGTAAGGGATCCTACGCAGCATAACGCGCCTGCAGCAGTAACAGTAAGTGTTCCTACGCAGCATAACGCGTCTGCAGCAGTAACAGTAAGGGTTCCTACGCAGCATAACGCGCCTGCAGCAGTAACAGTAAGGGTTCCTACGCAGCATAACGCGCCTGCAGCAGTAACAGTAAGGGATCCTACGCAGCATAGCGCGCCTGCAGCAGTAACAGTAAGGGTTCCTACGCAGCATAACGCGCCTGCAGCAGTAACAGTAAGGGTTCCTACGCAGCATAACGCGCCTGCAGCAGTAACAGTAAGGGATCCTACGCAGCATAACGCGCCTGCAGCAGTAACAGTAAGGGATCCTACGCAGCATAACGCGCGTGCCGCAGTAACAGTAAGGGATCCTACGCAGCATAACGCGCCTGCAGCAGTAACAGTAAGGGATCCTACGCAGCATAACGCGCCTGCAGCAGTAACAGTAAGGGTTCCTACGCAGCATAACGCGCCTGCAGCAGTAACAGTAAGGGATCCTACGCAGCATAACGCGCCTGCAGCAGTAACAGTAAGGGATCCTACGCAGCATAACGCGTCTGCAGCAGTAACAGTAAGGGATCCTACGCAGCATAACGCGCCTGCAGCAGTAACAGTAAGGGATCCTACGCAGCATAAACGCGCCTGCAGCAGTAACAGTAAGGGATCCTACGCAGCATAACGCGTCTGCAGCAGTAACAGTAAGGGTTCCTACGCAGCATAACGCGCCTGCAGCAGTAACAGTAAGGGTTCCTACGCAGCATAACGCGCCTGCAGCAGTAACAGTAGGGATCCTACGCAGCATAACGCGCCTGCAGCAGTAACAGTAAGGGATCCTACGCAGCATAACGCGCCTGCAGCAGTAACAGTAAGGGATCCTACGCAGCATAACGCGCCTGCAGCAGTAACAGTAAGGGTTCCTACGCAGCATAACGCGCCTGCAGCAGTAACAGTAAGGGATCTACGCAGCATAACGCGCCTGCAGCAGTAACAGTAAGGGATCCTACGCAGCATAACGCGCCTGCAGCAGTAACAGTAAGGGATCCTACGCAGCATAACGCGCCTGCAGCAGTAACAGTAAGGGATCCTACGCAGCATAACGCGCCTGCAGCAGTAACAGTAAGGGTTCCTACGCAGCATAACGCGCCTGCAGCAGTAACAGTAAGGGATCCTACGCAGCATAACGCTCCTGCAGCAGTAACAGTAAGGGATCCTACGCAGCATAACGCGCCTGCAGCAGTAACAGTAAGGGATCCTACGCAGCATAACGCGCCTGCAGCAGTAACAGTAAGGGATCCTACGCAGCATAACGCGCCTGCAGCAGTAACAGTAAGGGTTCCTACGCAGCATAACGCGCCTGCAGCAGTAACAGTAAGGGATCCTACGCAGCATAGCGCGCCTGCAGCAGTAACAGTAAGGGATCCTACGCAGCATAACGCGCCTGCAGCAGTAACAGTAAGGGTTCCTACGCAGCATAGCGCGCCTGCAGCAGTAACAGTAAGGGATCCTACGCAGCATAACGCGCCTGCAGCAGTAACAGTAAGGGTTCCTACGCAGCATAGCGCGCCTGCAGCAGTAACAGTAAGGGTTCCTACGCAGCATAACGCGCCTGCAGCAGTAACAGTAAGGGATCCTACGCAGCATAACGCGCCTGCAGCAGTAACAGTAAGGGATCCTACGCAGCATAACGCGCCTGCAGCAGTAACAGTAAGGGTTCCTACGCAGCATAACGCGCCTGCAGCAGTAACAGTAAGGGATCCTACGCAGCATAACGCGCCTGCAGCAGTAACAGTAAGGGATCCTACGCAGCATAACGCGTCTGCAGCAGTAACAGTAAGGGTTCCTACGCAGCATAACGCGCCTGCAGCAGTAACAGTAAGGGATCCTACGCAGCATAACGCGCCTGCAGCAGTAACAGTAAGGGATCCTACGCAGCATAACGCGTCTGCAGCAGTAACAGTAAGGGATCCTACGCAGCATAACGCGCCTGCAGCAGTAACAGTAAGGGATCCTACGCAGCATAACGCGCCTGCAGCAGTAACAGTAAGGGTTCCTACGCAGCATAACGCGCCTGCAGCAGTAACAGTAAGGGATCCTACGCAGCATAACGCGCCTGCAGCAGTAACAGTAAGGGATCCTACGCAGCATAACGCGCCTGCAGCAGTAACAGTAAGGGATCCTACGCAGCATAACGCGCCTGCAGCAGTAACAGTAAGGGATCCTACGCAGCATAACGCGCCTGCAGCAGTAACAGTAAGGGATCCTACGCAGCATAACGCGCCTGCAGCAGTAACAGTAAGGGTTCCTACGCAGCATAACGCGCCTGCAGCAGTAACAGTAAGGGTTCCTACGCAGCATAACGCGCCTGCAGCAGTAACAGTAAGGGATCCTACGCAGCATAGCGCGCCTGCAGCAGTAACAGTAAGGGATCCTACGCAGCATAACGCGTCTGCAGCAGTAACAGTAAGGGATCCTACGCAGCATAACGCGTCTGCAGCAGTAACAGTAAGGGTTCCTACGCAGCATAACGCGTCTGCAGCAGTAACAGTAAGGGATCCTACGCAGCATAACGCGCCTGCAGCAGTAACAGTAAGGGTTCCTTCGCAGCATAGCGCACCTGCAGCAGTAACAGTAAGGGATCCTACGCAGCATAACGCGCCTGCAGCAGTAAGAGTAAGGGATCCTACGCAGCATAACGCGTCTGCAGCAGTAACAGTAAGGGTTCCTACGCAGCATAACGCGCCTGCAGCAGTAAGAGTAAGGGATCCTACGCAGCATAACGCGGCCTGCAGCAGTAACAGTAAGGGATCCTACGCAGCATAACGCGCCTGCAGCAGTAACAGTAAGGGATCCTACGCAGCATAACGCGCCTGCAGCAGTAACAGTAAGGGATCCTACGCAGCATAACGCGCCTGCAGCAGTAACAGTAAGGGATCCTACGCAGCATAACGCGCCTGCAGCAGTAACAGTAAGGGATCCTACGCAGCATAACGCGCCTGCAGCAGTAACAGTAAGGGATCCTACGCAGCATAACGCGCCTGCAGCAGTAACAGTAAGGGATCCTACGCAGCATAACGCGCCTGCAGCAGTAACAGTAAGGGTTCCTACGCAGCATAACGCGCCTGCAGCAGTAACAGTAAGGGATCCTACGCAGCATAACGCGCCTGCAGCAGTAACAGTAAGGGATCCTACGCAGCGTAACGCGTCTGCAGCAGTAACAGTAAGGGATCCTACGCAGCATAACGCGCCTGCAGCAGTAACAGTAAGGGTTCCTACGCAGCATAACGCGCCTGCAGCAGTAACAGTAAGGGTTCCTACGCAGCATAACGCGCCTGCAGCAGTAACAGTAAGGGATCCTACGCAGCATAACGCGCCTGCAGCAGTAACAGTAAGGGTTCCTACGCAGCATAACGCGCGTGCCGCAGTAACAGTAAGGGATCCTACGCAGCATAACGCGCCTGCAGCAGTAACAGTAAGGGTTCCTACGCAGCATAACGCGCCTGCAGCAGTAACAGTAAGGTTCCTACGCAGCATAACGCGTCTGCAGCAGTAACAGTAAGGGATCCTACGCAGCATAACGCGCCTGCAGCAGTAACAGTAAGGGATCCTACGCAGCATAACGCGCCTGCAGCAGTAACAGTAAGGGATCCTACGCAGCATAACGCGTCTGCAGCAGTAACAGTAAGGGATCCTACGCAGCATAACGCGCCTGCAGCAGTAACAGTAAGGGATCCTACGCAGCATAACGCGCCTGCAGCAGTAACAGTAAGGGATCCTACGCAGCATAACGCGCCTGCAGCAGTAACAGTAAGGGTTCCTACGCAGCATAACGCCTGCAGCAGTAACAGTAAGG
>NW_027455282.1:0-40322 GCF_040206685.1 Ascaphus truei
TCCAGCATCTTTACACAGTTTACTATTGCAACAAAGTGCTTTGGGGACCTACCTTAAGGAAAGAAGGACACACAACCTGTAAGTGATCCTTTATGAATGGAGTTAAAAGACTGTTCAATATAAGATGGTTTCACATACCATGTGCTTCTGCATTTGACAGGGAGCTCAGAGTGGGAGAGTTAGTGCACATAGTACAGAAGGTGATCTGTGCTGAATGATCAATCACTCAGTGAATTATAATAAATTAATTATGGTTAATATTTGGCAAAAAGGGCACTGGCATTGGGGTGGGAATGCTGATCATGGCGGTGGTGTCCATAGCTGAAATTTTCTTGGCATCACTCGAAAATACCCAATAGGGCCTATTATTCCACTGAGGGTGTGCCACACAGGAACCAAGATGTTGTTGAATTTTTGGGACAGGGTCTTGATACTTCCCACAGTAGGAGGGTGCACCTCCCAACCAACATGTTGACTACAGCATATGGTGGAGGGGACTTCATGACAGTTCCCATCAAAGGGAACGTTGTGTTGGAGGTGGTGGGGATGACGGTTGATGCAAATGGTGAAATCACACTGCTACACAGCTCGTAAATAATGCACTATGTCGCCTGCATCCCTGTATCAATTTGCCACGCAAGTTGTCAGGGTGGAACTCAACCCTGTACATGCTAGAGCAGTGTGGTTAAGCAGCAGGTTCCAGTGTGTTGAGAAAGAAATTCAATGAGAACTAAGAGTATGACTGAGATAAAGACTAAGCTGCCACAAACACCAACAACTACAGTAGTGTCTATCCAAAACCACCGCCATCATCATCATCATCGCTAGTTGCCCATGGAATAATAAAAAAGTATATTTTTTGTAGCATTTTGTAGGCGCCCAAACAAACCAGCACTCATATAGCATTATCAGCCACACAAGTGTAACATACACGTTGGCTTTGCAGTAGGAACCATGCTTGGCTTGTTGCATGTGTGTCTTAACTTACATTTTCATATGTAATGAAAGGGGAGAGGAAGGGGTATACCATTTTTATTACCGAATAGAGAACAGTGTTTTTTTGTATGACCGCTGCCACAGCAGTGGGGTCTAATAAGAGATATGTAAGAAGTGAAAGTCTGAAACAAGCACAGCTGCGGCCACTGATAAGCTGACACCTGTGGCATCGTGTCTATATGGCACATTATCCATTTCCTGGATTTTCTCGCATTTTCTCCCCAAAAAACATTTTGCTGTGTAAAATCCGCAATTGGATTTGGTCAGTTTTAATCCACGTGGATTCATCAAAAACCACCGTTGGATACAATTCGTTGACTGATTTGTAGAATCCAATCCGCGGATACAGCAACTCGTTGGTGGATTCTTACAAATCCACTAGTCCACCAACACCACTGTCCACCCCCCAAAGCCATCACCATCAGTAGTACCACCTGAGACTTGCCAGCCAATGCATACCAACATATGCATGTGGGGAAGGATGACAGACTGGCTGAAGCAAGAGAGCACTGGAAAACCATGCCAGGGACTGAGAGTAAGAGAGCCTAGCTGAGCTCAGATGATCACCAGTGCCATTATGCAACCTATACTAGTGCCAACCACCAACAAAACTGGTGTTTAACTGTGCACCTCCTGTGTACCTCCTTGGTCCTATTTACTTTTACCTAAGACTTGCAGCAAACATTTTCTAAATGGGGCCACCCAATAATATCTACTCTAATTATCCAGGGTGAAGAAGGGATAAGATGACGGATTTATGAGTATGATGGAGGAAGGAGACACTTAATGTGCCTCTCCCGCATTTGCTTGTACACTGTGTAACCTGTTGAATTCCTGTATCGCGTCTCTTACCCACTGCATCATCTCACTCCACTGACTGTTTTCTTTCAGAATAGGTATTACATTGTAAACAATGTCTAGAGATACTGTAAGGCTTTAGTGGTCTCACTCTTCACACCGGATTTTGCCTCTGTTCACAGTCCCATTCCCTGCTGTGATGTTGCTAGTACTACTAGTGGGGGTGGTAGTGAATGTGATGATGATGATGGGGAAGTTTAAGACAGCACTGGTTCAGGAAGAGGACAACTCTGTCTGTGCAACCATGGACCTTTGGCTCCTCCAAGTTCTGTTAGTGGTGGCTTCTCTCTTAGATGGTGGGGGAAGAGGTGAATACTCCGTGGCCTGCCTAGAGGAAGAATTCTGGCAGTGTCATTTCCAAGTCACCATATGATGATGGTATAGGTTTCTGTGTGAATGGTAGGCCCCTTAATCCCATCTGTGCCTTTTGGCACTACATACAGTATAGTGCAGTGGACCTTTCTAGAACCATGCAGTTTCCTGGGGGGAGGGTAATAAAATATGTTTACCCCCACGATGATGCTACCTCCGTTTAATATCTCATATCATCATCTTCCTCATCGTTATCATCACAACAAGTGTCAGGAGCAACAGCAACACTACTCCATTCAGTAGTAGCCTGACCTTTTCCAACCTCCTCCTCACTTGCCCCATGTCTGTGCCTTCATCCTCATCAAGTGGCTTGATATCGGAGTCTACAACAATAATGCAACCAGAGCCACTATGCTAAGGCACTTCAACCATGGTGTTCACTGCCTAAGTCTCAGGCCCTGGCTCTGGTGCTGGTTGGCCTGGTTGTTGCCACTAAGACACTCTCTCGAACAATGAGGAGCTTGAGGGGTGAACAGACACCAGTGTCTGAATTGCCTTCTTTCCCTCGTCAGCTACATACTGTACTCATAAACCTGAAGGTGCTAGGTTTAGAGAAGAGTGGGAAAGTGTGCTTCCCACCTTTTCCATTATATCCCATGGTCGCACCAGTGGCAGCGGGGGGCGGCAGTAGTGGTGGTGGTTGCGTAAGTGGTAGTGGTGGTAATGATTTCATTCAGGTCGCGTGAGTGCCCTGCCCTAATTCCCTTTGCCATGATCCACTTTCTTCACTCATCTCGTCACACTCCTCTTCCTCTCCTTTCTTGCCCCCACTTCTCCTCGTCCAGAGCAACAAAAAAACAAAGAAAAGAACAAGCTAAATAAAAAGTAACTAAATTATAAGGACACTGAGAGAAAACAAAATTATAAAATGTATCAAATAAATCTGTAAAGTGAAATCCAATTAAAAAAAACAACTTAATTAACACTAACAAAATTATAATAATGTAACTAATATCAAACTATGACTAAATATGAGTACATAACTTAATTAGCAGACTTAAATTAACTCTCCTACTGGACTATGTAACTAACACTACTGTAAGGGACCTATTCTAGTAGCTTTGATAAGGGGGGCGCAAACTTTTTTCCCTGCGCCCCCCTTCTGGATGTCTTCCTCTCCGCGCGGCCCCCTCCCTCCTCCTCCTTACCTTGATTCCCGGTGTCAGGACATCATGTCGCCATAGAAACGTGACGTCACATGACCCCGCAGCATCATTCGATGCCGCGTTGCCATGGTGACACGTCTCCAGATGCCGGCTGAATCAAGGTAAGTAGGTTTACAGAGGCCCTGCAGCTCCCCCGGCAATTAATTTAAGTGCCTTCGGGAAGCGCGTGGGGCCTCTGTAATCCCCACGACCTCCTGGGGGTCGCGCCCCCTATTTTGCGCACCGCTGGCTTTGATAACCAACTCATCGAGGATTTAGAGCAGCTATCGCAAAATTTTGCTAGGTAGCTATTCAGATATCCTCGATGAGTTGGTTAAATCATGCGGGGAATGCGTTTGTTTTGCGATTTCAGGCTCCTGGGCAAACACATCGCACGGGAGCTGCAAAAAAGCACAAACTCTAATTTTTGCTTAAAAGTAGCTATTCTAGTAGTTCCAATGAGATTATCGGATCTCTGGAATTGCGAGTTTATCAAAGATTCATCTCTCAAGCCCAAGGCTAGCGGGAAGGGATCTGACAGCCGGACTTAGAAAAATGCATGTTTTCTGTATCGGATTGCAGCTGGGAGTGTACGGAGCAGATACACATTAATATCAGCATCGGAGACACCCGGCATCAATCCGATGCAATACAAATACATTTACAGGCAGTTTCATTACCTTAGCGGCTAACCACTAAGGCATTGAAGGGGTTAACTGCCAGTGCCAGGTGTATTGTGTGTAGATGGGTAAAGGTATTTGGCCCGCGGTGGGTGTTTAGGCCTTGATACGTGGTTGTGGGAGGAGTTAACCCTTTCATTACCTTAGTGACTAATACTGCTAAAGTATTGAAGGGGTTAATCCCTCTTGCTACCCACCCGGCAGGCATAAACACCCACCATGGGCCAAATACCACCCTCACCCACCCCTGCTACCCACAATAAACATTATTACAAAATACAAACACAATACTAAACAAAACACCCATTCATTGCCAGTGTAGTTACCTATGCCCTCAATGGGAGCAAAGATAACCCCAATGGGAATGAATGGGCACCTCCTCTACCCCCAACAACCATAGCATTATAGTACAATAATGGACAAAATTTGCTCATTCAAAAGAAAACATTATCCAGCCAGCATAAAGTAAATAAAACTTCTACTTACCCCTGCCAGGACGAAGGTCATCCTCATCACCATCCACCATGTCCATGTCCTCTGTTGGCAGGAACACAACAATACAAAATACAATCTAATGGCCCCTAACCCCTTAATCCCCTTCGCGTTTAGTAACCCTTAAAGTAATTAAGGGGTTAACCTCCTACCCGCTACCCACCCAGGTGGCCTAACCACCCTCCCCAGGACAACTATCCCTGCCCTCTACCCATTGATTGGCATAGCAGTACAACATGCCCATATAACATGGGCTTGATAAGCCACTACAGCAGTCAATGGATAACCTAAAAAAAACAGTACCAAAAAGACACAACAATTGTGGGATATACCACGTGGTGCACTCACAATCGCATTGGTTCCTGTACCATGTGATGGCAGCCATTATTTTTAAAGGATGTGACATCTTCTTTTAAAGTGATGTCACATCCTTTAAAAAAAATGGAACATGTCACAATGTACTTCAACCACTCGTATTGTCCCCAATCCGATTGGCTATAGTACCATGTGATGGAAGCCATGTGGTTTTAAGAATGTGACTTACCTCCATTGGAGATGACGTCACATGTTTACATTTTTTTCAAAAGCCTGTCACATGGTACAGTGTCCAATCATATTGGAGCTGTACCATCTGACCCTAAAATGTAATGTCACAGGCCTTATATAAAGCCTGTTCCGTCTCATTTTAGCTTAAGAAGCCGACGAGACAACATCTCCCTATGAATTACAAAGAAAGAAGATTAAAGAAAGACGATTCAACAGAGAACGTTGAAGAAAGAAGATTGTTCCTGATGCTGAGAATCGCGGAGGATGGCGTCGCTGATCGAGAGCAAGCTGAAACACCAAGATTCAGAGGGTTAAGACATGTAAAGGTAAGAAAAATATTGAATGTATGTCCATTGATTGCTAATGTATTTATCCGTGCTCCTTTAGGGTATAGATAAATAAAGTGACAGGCGATGCATTTTTTGGCAAACCCTTGTTATGAATTAATTGTTATGTTTTGTATTTCTGTTTTTATTAATTGTTTGAATTGTTTAGGCATTTGATTTATTTTATTGATGGGTTTAAGGCTTTAAGTTCTTTTATTGTTCTGGTGTTTAGGAGTTTTAGTTATTTTATTGTTCTGGTGTTTAGGCGTTTAGTTCTTTTATTCTTCTGGAGTTTAGATGTTTTAGTTCTTTTAGTCTTCTGGTATTTAGGTGCTTGGTTATGGTGCTTTTTTAAATTTTTTAGGTTGCCCATTGACTGCTATAGTGGCTTACCATGCCCATAATATATGGGCATGATGTATCACTGTGCCAATCAAAGGGTACAGGGTAGGGATAGTTTCCCCGGGGTGGGTGGTTAGGTCACCCGGGTGGGTAGCGGGGGGGGGGGTAAATCCCTTAATTACCTTAGTGATTACTAGCCGCTAAGGTGATTAAGGGGTTAGGGGCCATTAGATTGTATTTTTTATTGTTATGGTCCTGCCAATGGAGGACTTGGACACAGAAGATGTTACCCCATTCCTCCTGGCAGGGGTAAGTGCAAGTTTCATTTACTTTATGCTGGCTGGATAATGTTTTATTTTGAATGGGCAGATGAGCCAATAGTAATGTTGCCCTTTACTGTTCTGTATGTGTTGGGTGGGGGGGAGGGTGGTTGCTGGGGGTATAGGAGGTGGGTATTAGGGTTGTTGTGTTTTTAATGTTTATTGGGAGTAGAGGGATTGGGTGAAGGGGGTAGTTGCCCCAAGGGTGGGTGGTTAAGCCTATCCGGTGGATAGCGGGAGTGGTTAATCCCTTGATTACCATAGCGGTTCCCACGTAATGAAGGGGTTAACCACTCCCGCAACCATCCCGGTAGGCCTAACCAACCACCCAGGGGCAACTACCCCCTTCATCCACCCCGTCTGCTCCCAATAAACAGGGTACTCTGGTTTAACAAAAGAAAAACACAGTACAAGTGCGCAACTATAATGAATAAACAGAGTGAATTGAAATAAAGTGCATTAACCACTTAATACCCAAGTGTAATTCCATTCCCTGATGAAGTGGCCTTTATAGCTGCTACGAAACGCGTTGGAATTTACTTTTATTGATCTAATAGTACCCTTAGTATTCTATCACTTTGCTGTCTAAGTGAAGAGTTCGATTTCGGCATATTCTCAGCTGACGCCTCTCCGGTGACGTCATCTTTGTTCGTCGGTGTGTATCGGCACTCTGTGCACTGGCGTGGGAGGCAGAGCTGACCCTGACTGGCAAAACTGTCCCTTTACCAGCTACTCCTAAACGGAGCTTGGGACTTATCCACCCGAATTACGTGGAAGCCTGAAAGGAACCCTCCATTTCTAAAGAGCCCAGCAGATGAGAGCACAGCCTGATATGACTACAGACTCCTGATATTGGGTGATCTGTTGCAGCCATCTCCTGTGCCTTGATACCTGAGTGGTAACAACTGTAACAGTTACATGCTTGTTATACCTTTATCTGATGTACGCAGAACCTTGTGTAGCCGGGACCCCCATTTACCCTTTTTTTTTAATGTTACGGGAGGGGAGTGTTGCACCTAGGGAACGCTCCAATAACGGAGGTTCCGCGTTAGGGAGCTGCCATGTTAAATGTGGCACTGGTGCATACCTGGTCCGGCTGGAGGTTGCGCATGCGCAGGGCAGGGTGTCAGAAATCCGCGAAGGAGGAGAGCTCAGGGAGGAGGGGAGTTAGGGGACGTCGGGTCCCAGCAGCCCCCACGGCCCCCCGTGACACGGCAGGACCAATGCGGTACGAGTTTAGGGAGGATAGGAAGTGGTGGCACGCACGAGGAGTCAGAGCTATCTGGTGGAGGAAGGAGAAGGAGCTCCGGAGTAGGGAAGCAGCCGCTCCCTACCTAGGCCGTATGCCCCAGGCCCAGATAGGCCCTGAGCCCCAGTAGAGTGCAGCGGAGCTAGGGACTGGCCATAGTCAGGCTCCTGATCCCCTTACTGTGCGACGATAGTTACGGGACAGTTCTAATCAGCGGGAGGCTTGGGACCAGGCCCCGCTGCCAAGTAGCCGCGTGTTTGGGTGGGATCGCCCCGGACACCCACGGGTGATGTTATCTACGCCCACGCCGATCCTTTGTGAAGACAGTTGCAGCACCGGGTACAGGAGTGCCCGGCAGGTAACCTTAAAGTGCACCAACGGTACCATTATTCACTCCGGGACACGGTGGCTGCGCAGTCACACACTCATACATTCATTGACTCACATGGGGGTGGGGAACGTATCTCAGGAGGGAACTGGACATGGGGTGGGATCACCCGGTGAAGGGAGAGGTAGAGTGACCGTTCACAAGACACTGTTAGTAGTGCCTCCTCTAGGAAGGGGGCACTTGTTGATTACGCTGACGGTTGCTATAAGTAAAGCTTATTGGTTAAGGTATTGTTGTGGGTGTGTTTTCCATGTACATAAGTTCCTGTGAAGACCCACTTCCCCTAGGGCGGAAGCTATCGCAGGTGGAGGCGCTGCACCAATTTAACACATATTGTGAATACCCCAGGCTCTCCGTGGCAGAGGCTTAGGCCCTGTGAGCCTAAAGGTTATACAGCACATGGTAGTGATCTGTGTTCGATAGGAACCAGGGCTACATTTGGAGGTGCTGCTGAGATCTTAGACCTGGGGAGCCCCCAAGCCAAAATAACCGCTATGGCCCTTCTTTCATGTCAGGACATACGCGATTGGGCCCACCAAATGCGCACGCCCACCCGCCGCGCAGTGGCTGTGACCCGAGTACCCATGGCCCTACCCTTAGAGACATTACAAACGGCCCTACACCAACTACCGGGTTTTGCCAAAGCCCACCTAGTAGACGTACTCATAGATCAAGACACTAAGTGGAACACTTTGCTAGTAGATTGTCAGCGAGATCTAGTAGTCCTCGAGCCTGCCGCCCCTCAATATCTACCGCTGCCAAACTCTCCGTCCGGTGGCAGCCCCTTGGTCTATCCCCTGTGGGACCCCCCTGTGGGTGAACTAGGTACCGACGACGCTACGCTTCCTTTTGCTCACTACCCCGTGAGCAAGGCAGGGGTAGCTGTCCGTCAGACTGTAGCTATCCCGGGTCTAGCGCATCCGAGGAAGCGGGGGTGCGTAGTGACATGCTGCAGAAACTCAATGATAAGATAGACCAGTTGGCCACTCCCTCAAGCTTACCACCGCTAGTAGAAGCCCATACCATGGCCACGCATTCGCAAAGCTACCGGAAATTAAAGGCCTTCTCAGGACCTCTACCTGTGCCCACGGGACAGGATGGGATAGATCCCTGGAAGGAGCATACTAGGGGAGTAATGGAGGAATGGTCTTGTACCGACGTGGTGAAACGCCAACGGCTCATGGAGTGCTTGAGACCCCCGCGTCCACTTTGATCAGTATACATCGAGAACAGTACCCCGACCTGACCACTCGTATGATGATCGAGTTTCTTGTCGAGGCCTATAGCGCGACCGAGGATGATGGGGCTTTGTGGGCCAAGTACTATGCCATAAATCAAAAGGAGGGAGAAGATTTGTCCGCCTATATCCACCGCGTGCAAATCTCCCTGGGACCCCTACTACATCATAAGTATTTGACCGCCTCCCAGATGGACGAATACCTTCGCAAGCAATACCTATGGGGGTCCAGTCCTACCCACCCTATTGCAAATATGATTTGCGACAATCTCACTCGAGGACCTCCCCCCTCGTTTATCAAACTGTTACAGCAAGTCAAAGAGCACGAAACACATCTCATGCTTCACTCCCCACAGAAGGCTAAAGCAGCCAGCAGCCCTAAACCCAAAGGGAGTGCTGAGAAGAATGAAGAGCCGCCGGACAAACCAGGCCCGGAGAGACCGAAATACGCCGCCCGGACCTCGCCTCCGTATGACCGCCGTGCCACACCCCGCGACATGTCCTGCTATAAATGCCGAAAGAAAGGGCATATCTCCTACGATTGTCGGATGGGAGAATCCCGCCACCGGAGTCCGTCCCCCAAGAAGTTCACGCCCCAGGCCATGATATGCGGCGCCTACACAACCAGCCCAGAAGCCCCTGTTCCCACCCAAAGTGGCGGCGAACCCGACGAGCAGAGTAACCACATAGGGCTCGTAGCGCTGATCCGAGTACTAGTAGATGGTATCTACTCCTCTGCCTTGCTGGACACGGGGTCCCAAGTCACCATCATATATCGAGGATTCTTTGATCGACACCTTCAGAAGCGTCCTCTGAAATCGGCCGGGCATATCAAAGTAAGAGGGTTGAGCAATGACGACTACCCCATTGATAGCATAGTGACCGTGGACCTGGAGATACAACAGCTCAACACTGGGAAGTCTCATCCCATGAAGGTGGGTGCCTTGGTGTGCCCAGAACCCAAAGAGACACCTAAGTATCCAATCATCCTAGGTACGAATGCGGACATTGTGCAAGCCGTCTTCCGGGCCTATCTATACGAAACTAATGAACTACCCATGTCCAGCCTACAGCTACAACTTGACCAGGTGGATCCAGATTCCCCTCCGGCCCCCTCGGAGGACCACGGACTACTGTTCTGTGGCCGAGCCGGGCTGACCCGGCTCTTGCCGGGAGAAACGCAGAGAATACATGCCTGGTGTGCCTATGCTGAACGAGTAGGCGAAGAACAACTCTTTTCTCTAGAAAGCCCGCCCGAAGAAGATGTCCGCCGAGGATACCGGCTAGTACCGGAATTTCGGGATTGGCCGACCGCAATGCCCCGTCGAATTTATGTGATGGTCCAGAATCTTTCGCCCTTCTCCATGACCATCGACGCGGGACAGAGGATAGGAAGGATTTACCCCGTCAGCTCGGTGGATGAGGCCATACAAGTAAAAGCTGCCGAGTGGAAGATCCCGGATCACCGTTGGACTTCGACTTTGGCTCGTCTGGACTGTCGGATACCTGGAAGGAGCGGCTGCGAGTACAGCTGGAAGAGAGGCGGTCCGTATTCTCCACAGGAGAAATGGATGTGGGGTGTAGCCGACACGCCCAACACACCATTTGGATGACTGATACCAAGCCCTTCAGGGAACGTTCCCGTCGGCTCGCTCTTAGGGACATAGAAGATGTACGAGCGGCCCTCCATGAGATGGAAGAAGCCAGAATTGTTACAGAAACCCGAAGCCCTTACGCCTCGCCCATAGTGGTAGTGTGAAAGAAGAATGGGACGGTGAGGTTATGTGTAGATTACAGGACACTCAACAATCGAACAGTACCCGACCAGTACAATCTTCCCCGCATAGAAGAAATCCTGGACGCGCTAAATGGAAGTAAATGGTTTAGTGTACTGGACCTCCAGTCCGGGTATTATCAGGTACCTATGAGTCATGAGGATCAAGAGAAAACGGCGTTCATTTGCCCATTAGGGTTCTACCAATTCACCCGTATGCCCCAAGGCATATGTGGTGCTCCCGCCACCTTCCAGCGGCTAATGGAGAAGACCTTAGGGAACCTGAACCCCAGAGAATGTCTAGTATATTTAGATTACATCATATTCTTCGGAAGAACACTGGAGGAACACGAGGCCCGACTCCTGAAGGTGCTCGACCGATTAGCTCAAGAAGGACTCAAACTCTCATTAGACAAATGCAGGTTCTGCCGGACATCGGTGACTTACGTGGGACACATAGTGTCCGTTGAGGGAATCGCCACGGACCCAGCCAAAATAGAAGCCGTCGTCAATTGGCCCCGACCTGACAATGTGGGGAAGTTGCGATTGTTCCTGGGGTTCTGTGGATACTATCGGCGATTTGTGGAGGGGTAATCCCGATGGGCCAAAGCCCTCAACGGCCTCCTCAAGATATACCCGGAAGACACCGGCCGGAAGGCTACGCCTGCACGACAACCCTTCAGGGACAAATGGACGACAGAGTGCGAAAATGCCTTCAAGGACCTGAAACAGCGTTTAACCGCGGCCCCCGTGTTGGCCTATGCAAACCCCGAACAGCCATATATATTGCATGTGGATGCTAGCCTGAGTGGACTAGGGGCGGTGTTACATCAAAAATATCCAGAGGGACTACGACCCGTAGCTTATATCAGCCGCAGTCTTACGGTCAGTGAACCGAACTACCCGTGCACAAATTGGAGTTCTTGGCCCTCAAGTGGGCCATTGTCGATAAGCTTCGGGATTACTTATACGGTGTATCGTTCGAGGTGCGGACCGACAATAACCCACTTACCTACATTATGACCTCCGCCAAACTCGACGCGGCCGGTCATTGCTGGTTGGCCACCCTGTTCAATTACAATTTCACCCTGAAATATAAGCCCGGCCCCTTGAACATTGGAGCTGACGCCCTGTCTAGGCAACCAGGGCTGGTCACTACCCCTGAGGAAGACCAATGGGAAGAAATTCCGGGACCCGGAATAAGAGCGCTATGTTGTACCGCGGCCATCGTCAATGATCAAGTGGCGTTCTCCGAATTAAGGGTGGCTGACTCACTAGGATGCGCATCCAACGCTATCCCGGAAGCTTACCGGGACCCCAGCGGCATGCACGTTATTCCCGACAAGATCATAGCCTGGAAAGGTATGGTACGCTACCAAGAGCAAGACCCGGTCGCGGGGGCCATGCGCTATGCAATCCGGCAAAATCCTCCGGCTCTCCTCAGACAGGCTCCAGGAGATGTGGGAGGTATACTAATGCGGGAAGCCGACAAGTTCGAACTACGAGACAATCTGCTGTACAGAGTGGTAGAGTACCATAACCACCCGAATAGGAGACAACTAGTACTGCCGAGGAGACTACAGTACTTGGTACTAAGGGCCCTACACGATGAACATGGTCATTTGGGGGTCGATAAGACTTTGGGCCTAGTGAGAGATAGATTTTTCTGGCCCAAAATGAGAGAAGCAATAGAGCACCACTGCCGACGGTGTGTGCGGTGTATCCAGCGAAAGACATTGCCCACCCGGGCCGCCCCAATGGGCCACTTAAAAAGCACCGGGCCTATGGACTTAGTGTGCATGAATTTCCTCTGCATTGAACCTGAGAGCCGCGGCATAGGCAATGTGCTGGTCATCACGGATCATTACACCCGCTACGCCCAGGCCTTCCCGACCAAAGATCAGAAAGCCATTACGGTGGCCAAGGTGTTCTGGGAAAAGTACTTTATGCATTACGGGCTCCCGCAACGACTTCATTCCGATCAGGGAAGAGACTTTGAAAGCAACTTAATAAAAGAATTGCTGAAAATCTTGCACATCGCTAAGTCGCGAACTACCCCCTACCACTCCAAAGGGGATGCGTTGCCCGAACGGTTCAACCGCCCGTTACTGGACATGTTAGGCACATTAACGGGGGTCGAAAAGACTGAATGGAGTCGACACGTGGAAACCCTAGTGCATGCCTACAATTACACACAACATGACTCCACGGGATTCGCCCCGTACTTCCTCATTTTTGGGCGAGAAGCCCGATTGCCAGTGGACATAAAGTTAAGAGTCTCCACCGATGGAGGGCATAATAATATGCATTTCCGCTATGTACAGCGATTGCAAGAGAATCTTCAACGGGCCTACACTCAAGTGGAGAAATCTACCGAAAAACTGAACGCCAGAATTAAACGGCGATACGATCATAAAGTTAAACACAGAGACATTAAACCAGGCGATGCAGTACTCCTCCGTAACCTAGGAGTATCGGGGAAACATAAATTGGCTGACCGATGGAGGGAGGGAGTGTACGAGGTAGCCTCACAAATGCCTGGCCTTCCAGCCTACCGCATTAAAGACTCGGAGGGTCGTGTGAAGACATGGCACCGAAATCATTTGCTCCCTATTCCCCGAGTGGAGGAGGGGGATTTGGAGTGGCCTACATCCGCGTTGGATGGGGAGGGGACACTGGAAGACGACATGCCAGGGAACTCAACCTTTCAGGATGACCCCCAAGAGGGAATCTCTCAAAGGGGCCCTCAACCGAGCGCACTTCCCGGCGGAGCAATGGGCAAAGGGCGCGGGGAGCCGTCACCCCAGAGGGTGACTCCGGAAACCTCGTCACTAGACCCAAGGAGCCCGTGCTTTGTACCAAGCCAGGATAATTCAGAGACTGTAATCCCCTCAAGGGAAGAACTCAAGATTCAAGATCCAGATAGTCACTTGCCCAAGGGAGTGACTGAACACCAGTTGAGGCGAAGCCAGAGAAACGGGCAACCTCCCATGAGGATGGCATATGATCAATTTGGGGCACCCCACTAGGAGGCTCAGCAGTGAGCCCGCAGCTGCGTACAGTCAGTGATTGTGATGTTTAGCGAAATGTACAATCTGATGTAGAGGAAGGAATGTCGATGTTATGCAATTTTTCATTATATAAAAGTTGTACCAGTTTGAAGGTGTTGTCCAAGCGGGGTGTTGGAATCCACAGGGGGGAGGATGTAGCCGGGACCCCCATTCACCCTATTCTTTTATGTTACGGGACGGGGGTGTTGCACCTAGGGAACGCTCCAATAACGGAGGTTCCGCGTTAGGGAGCCGCCATGTTAAAGGTGGCGCTGGCGCATACCTGGTCCGGCTGGAGGTTGCGCATGTGCAGGGCAGGGTGTCAGAAACCCGCGAAGGAGGAGAGCTCAGGGAGGAGGGGAGTTAGGGGACGTTGGGTCCCAGCAGCCCCCGCGGCCCCCCGTGACACGGCAGGACCAATGAGGTACGAGTTTAGGGAGGATAGGAAGTGGTGGCGCGCACGAGGAGTCAAAGCTATCTGGTGGAGGAAGGAGAAGGAGCTCCGGAGTAGGGAGGCAGCCGCCCCCTACCTAGGCCGCATGCCCCAGGCCCAGATAGGCCCTGAGCCCCAGTAGAGTGCAGCGAAGCCAGGGACTGGCCATAGTCAGGCTCCTGATCCCCTTACTGTGCGACGATAGTTACGGGACAGTTCTAATCAGCGGGAGGCTTGGGACCAGGCCCCGCTGCCAAGTAGCCGCGTGTCTGGGTGGGATCGCCCCGGACACCTACGGGTGACGTCATCTACGCCCACGCCGATCCTTTGTGAAGACAGTTGCAGCCCCGGGTACAGGAGTGCCCGGCAGGTAACCTTCAAGTGCACCAACAGTACCATTATTCACTCCGGGACACGGTGGCTGCGCAGTCACACACATACATTCATTGACTCACGTGGGGGTGGGGAACGTATCTCAGGAGGGAACTGGACACAGGGTGGGATCACCCGGTGAAGGGAGAGGTAGAGTGAGCGTTCACAGGACGCTGTTAGTAGTGCCTCCTCTAGGAAGGGGGCACCTTTTGATTACGCTGACGGTTGCTATAAGTAAAGCTTATTGGTTAAGGTATTGCTGTGGGTGTGTATTTCATGTACATAAGTTCCTGCGAAGACCCACTTCCCCTAGGGCGGAAGCTATCGCAGGTGGAGGCGCTGCACCAATTTAACACGTATTGTGAATACCCCAGGCTCTCCGTGGCAGAGGCTTAGGCCCTGTGAGCCTACAGGTTATACAGCACATGGTAGTGATCTGTGTTCTATAGGAACCAGGGCTACACTTGAATTACTTTTTAATATAAATTGTTCATTCTTACTTCACCATGAGCGTTGTGCGCTATTTTCTGTTTTGTTTTACTCTGGTTTAACCCCTTCATTGCCTTAGCGACTAACCATTAAGGTAATGAAGCTGTTTTTATTAAAATTTGAATACTACTAGGTCTCCAGAGCAGAACCGCGTTTATTTCAGGTCCGGGAACCCCCTGCTTCCCGAAATACAGGCCCGGTTCTCCCCAGGCAATGTTTAAATGTCCCGCGTCACATTACCGGGACATTTAAATGCATAGGAGATACCGGCACCCCATATTGAGGTCTGTATCGTGGAAACAGGGGGTCCCCGGACCTGAAATAAACGCAGTTCTGCTCCGGAGACCCCCTGCTCCCGCACACTAGTATTCAAATTTTAATAAAAACACTGTGATCGTCTGCAAGAGCTGTGCAGGGAGAGCCGTCTCTCCCTGTGCAACTCAGATTGAGATAAAATCGCAGGCGGAAGAACTTTGAAAAAATGTCTGACGGTTTTGGCATTTTCCTATCGCACGGTTGAAAGGGGTTCAGATTCTTTCTGAATACTGTGATAACTCAAATTTCAAACCAGAAAATGCCAAGCTTGTGAGATATCAGCAAACTCATCAAAGCTACTACAATGAGGCCCTAAAAATAAGGTCTAACCATGTTAACAACAAACAACTAAAACCTAAACCATAATCAACTACTAAATAATTTGTTTTATTTTAACTTTTTTATTTTCTCTCTCAATACAACCAACATTCAAATATCAATACATACTAACAAGTCAACATACCGTACAATGCTCTCACACACACTACCAAAAATCACACTACTAAACAGTCTCAAAATCTATTTATCTCCTCTCACTTCTGCACACACCAACTCCCAAGACTCAGAAGCCTAATGCAGGTCACAGGACTCATTTATATAACTCAGTTCTGGCAACATTTCTTAGACTCTTTCCAGTTCTGCGAATCGTATGCTGTATGCAGGTGATTTTTATTTATTTATTTATAAAAAATGTTTTACCAGGAATAATACATTGAGATTTAACTCTCGTTTTCAAGTATGTCCTGGGCACAGAGTTATAAAAATACATGGTTATATTAAAAGAACAGGGTTATCCAGTCAATTCACAGACATTTCATAGACAAATATAGTTGGAGAATTGGGTAAGGGGATAAAGGGTTTGTGAGTTTGAGATTGAAATAGAGCAGCTTTAACATCACCAAACATCAGCGAACGGCAGCAAACAGCTCACACCCTTTGTGTTCCCTTCGGCTGCGCCAAAGGCAGTCCACCTTTGGGGCAACGCAGATGTACACTGGGGTGGTTGAGATTCATTGCAGCTGTGAAAACAAACTCCTTTGTGTCCTCTTGGCTCCTTAACATTCCAGCGGGTGGGGTTGACGTTCCACAAAGTACAAGCAAATGTTAACCCTTAGCATGCTGGGCCTTTGCAGAGGGGAGCAGTTCTTGGGGAGCCCTATCAGGCTGTCCACCTTTGGGGCAATGGAGATGTACACTGATTCTCTAGGTGTCTCATTTTTTTTGCTTAAAGCCTTCTAATTTGGCGGCTTTATTAGCTGTTTGAGGATTGGAGAAATGATTCACAATGAAAAAATTGGTAACATTTTCACGACTGCATTTCTGGTTAGCTGATTTCTTGTAAAGAAAATACAATGAGCAAGGTAGGCAGATGGAAAGCACATATGAAGATTGGCTTTTTTGATGGAGTAGAGAAGGGCTCATGCAAGAACATGGTGGGCTATGTATCATGGAAAGTTTGGGGAAGAAAAACTGTACTTTGATGCATTGCAGTATTTCTTGGGACTCAATACAGTTGCGTCAGAGGTGTATTGTAAGACAATGTTTCTACACGTGGTGCAGATTGTGAAATGCCACCTTAAACGTGGTTTGAGTTTTTAGCACAGATTGAAGGCAGAAAAAGTGACACAAGAGGCTTAACATTTGACATATCTAGTTACAATGTGTTACATGGCTCCTCCCCTATTTATCCATTTAACACTCCTAAAATCACAAGTAGGTGAACATGGTGTAAAAATGAGAGCAAAAGTGTTTGATACATTGTCGCACTTTTGCTCCAAATTACCCTAGTACCGACCCCCAATGTAGTGTGTGCAACAGCAATGTTGTCTGCTACTGTATGCAAATGAAAATCAGGCCATATATACTGTATGTAGATGCATTGATAGACTCCAGTGCTCAGAGGTGTTTATAGCATATGAAATAACTATTGATCACAGTATGAATCATAGAGATCTCTTAAAGCTGCAGATCAAGCAATATCCTATATCTGTGTGGTTTAAAAAAAAAAAGAAAAATCAGTTCTGTACTATGAGAAAATACTTGTAGCAATTTTTTAAAATAACTCTGAATGACATTTTTTAATGTGTTATAATGTAACAAGACTTTTTTGTATTTATACTGATGGAGCGGCCGTTATTCGAACACATCTCGGCGCCGATTTTGAGTTCTCTGCTGTTCCCCACGCAGCATGAAACGCGGCCAATCGCCCCAGGCACCCGCGCTTATCGCGGATGTTTTGTTTGAATTTTATGGATTTTGTTTCTGTGTTGCAATACAATGGATGAATTGTAATGTGTACAGTACTGTGCTACTGTGCCTCTGTGTCAATTTCATGTTTTTAAAAGCCAGAACACTAAAATTCGTTTTTCTGCACTCGCCGCGCTCGCATCTTAGTGCAGGAAGGCTGGAATTCATCCCGCGGTTTCAAATCGGGATTCCGATGTACATGACGCGTGAAGTGTTTGAATAACGGCCGCTGCATCAGTAGCAACCATTTACAAAGTCATATATATTGAGTCAATCCTCTGCAGCCTTAGTGAACCCCCGAGCCGAATCTTTGCAGATCGATCACGGGACAACGGCTCGATCGGCAACTTAGCTAATAACTTATCATTGTGTGGATTGTATTGATGCACATATTAAAGGGCAAAAAAAATAATAATATTAAAAAATCGGCAGCTTGGACTTCTGCTTTAAAGTATTGATAGTAGACCTATAAGATTTAATTGAATAAGAACAATGGCTACCTTGACCTTCCAATGAGAGGTGTCTTTTATTTCTTAGGCTAAGGTCCCGCTGCCTCAGACCACGCGCCCGCACTGCAGACAGGCGGCGCGTGGAGAGGCACTTGACCGCTATCTGCGGTCTGTAGGGAGCAGGAGGTGGAGCGGGGGGCGTGGCAATGACATCGGGGTTGGGGCCATCACTGTGTGTCAGGGTGTTCCCTCCCCCGCCTCCCGCTCCCCGAAACCTCCCTAAGGAGAGAGTCTGTGGGAGGGAGCAGGGGGGCTCCCTTGGTGCTGGTGCTTTCCCTGCTTCCCGAAGCCCTCCCCTCCTCCTCTCATCCTCTCCTAAGCCCTCCCCTCCTCCTCTCCGAAGCCCTCCCCTCCTCCTCTCCGAAGCCCTCCTCTCCTCATTGGCTCACAGCCACTCCACGTGACGCGTCGCCGCTTGGGATTACAATTCTCTTGCATCCCCTGGCAGCTGACGCGTCACAGCGTGTAGTGAGCCTTGCAGGGAGGAGGGACTGGGACCTGCTCGGGAGGACACCATCACATGGGGAGTAGCGCCCGCGCGGCGCCGGACGCAGCGGGACCAAAGCCTTAGTATAGGAGACCGGGAGCAATAGCTTTTTCTTTTCCCTGTGCACACATAATATAAGGGCACACTTTAGATTAGAACAGTCCAAATTGAAGTATCCACAACTTATCCACTCACTTGCCAATGAGAAGCTGTTGTCCGCTTTGCCATTCTCGGGTGGTCTCCATGTGTGCAACTTCCGCAAACACTGGAACAATGGTAAAGACATACAATACAATACACTACAAAGAGCAGCAAAATACGGTGCACTACTAGCGAAAAATAATGATCAAGAGGTGAACTCCAAGGATGATAAGAGTAATATTCATTATGCTATGTTAAGAACAAAGGCAAAAATTGTTCTTTTTTTGTCTTCGTGTTTATTATGGCATAATAAATAATTCTTTTCTCATCCTTGGAATTCACCCTTCGATCATTATTTTTCGCTAGTAGTGCACCGCGTTTTGCTGCTCTTTACCATACAGTATATGGTATTCTTTACCATACAGTATATACCGTATAGCCTATTTATTCTTACGGTGAATTTTTCTGTTTTTCTTCTGTAATCCAGTACGTAAAGAAATACTGTATGTCTAGAACAAAATTGAAACATTAAGATTGTTTCAATTATAAAATAAACAATGGTTTTAAGGGCTACTGTGCTATATGCTAAGGTGTCAGATTAGCCAACATGATAACATAACTAATTGACTGACTAACTGCTGACAGATATGCTCCATTAGGATTTACTGCTTGGTGTTTTTCTTTTTCTCTGCACAGATTATGTTTACTGACCGGTAATAGTTGGTGAAAGGCAGCTTGTCCGACATGGAAGCAGTCTATGTGTAAGTTAAAGATTGGTTTGCAAAGGTTGTTTTCATTAAATGCTTCTGGCTTTAAACCTAGAAGGAAATTCATGCAAAAAAGCACTGGGTGTGTATGTATGTATGTGTGTGTGTGTGTGTGTGTGTGTGTGTGTGTGTGTGTGTGTGTGTGTGTGTGTGTGTGTGTGTGTGTGTGTGTGTGTGTGTGTGTGTGTGTGTGTGTGTATGTATATATATATATATATATATTAGTGTAGGGACCCTTGAAACGTGGTCTGCCGTGTAGTTTGGCTCAAGGGCTTACAACAATTTGGCCAAAATGTTAAACTAAAAGACCATTTTATTTATTAGTTATTAATACGTGTATATTTAGGCACTGTACCGTATATAAGTTTTTCTGGATGTGCACTGAGCTTTGTCTGTGTTTTATGTTATGTCTCTGGTTTTAAATATATATTGCCATGCTCAGTAGCACTCCTCTGTGAAACTTATATGCTTATATATATGTTGTGGGTATTTTTGGGGGTTCAATTTGAGCTTGTAGGTGTTCTGTATGTTATATATATATATATATATATATATATATATATATATATATATATATATATATATATATATATATATATATATATATATATATATATATATATATATATATATATACAGTGTTCGACAAACCTATACATTTGCTCGCCCCGGGCAAGTGGATTTAACCCCTGGGCGAGTAAATATTGGCCCAAGCAGCACACGTTTGATACTAGGTGGCGAGTAGATTTTTTTGTGTGGCGAGTAGATTTTTTGGTGATTTGTCAACCACTGTATATATATATATATATATATATATATATATATATATCCCTTTGATAAAGTTGCTTAGTTGTGACGAAACGCGTCAGAGACGCCTATTACGACATTACATCACTACGCACGGGCGCGCTTTACGGCCGAAGCACGCATGTTGTATTACTGAGGCCAGCTCGTTTGCTTATTGAAAGCAGATTCATGGAACATCTTCTGCGGCAACCTATGGGGGATGAACTGTTCCTGGTAACCGGTTGTTAATCCTTGGACTGTCTACGTGATCCTGGACGGTGTTTGCCTCGTGGTGGTGATTATTATCACAAATTGCGTGTTTTTTATATTCACTTTGTGAGTGTTTTTAATCCCTCTCCTATTCCCTATTTGTTATTAAATGTACTAGATTACGCTATGGGGCATGCGCTCTTTGTTTTCTTTTCGTTTATATATATATATATATATATATATATATACAACCTCACACGTCTTAGACAGGTTTCCCATTAGAAGTCCTGTGGCAATATTAAAATAGCTGTTAATATTAAATCTTAACATGCAAATAGAGGAATGGCTCAAAAATTAAAATAACCCCTTGATTCGGTCCTGGGTAGGTTTGTGATTGGTGAGAACAAGAAGCAGTTAACAGACAGGTCACGAGGCTGGAGTATATAAAATAATTAGATGGTCACCATAAGGAAAATAGGAAAGAATAAGAAAACAATGTAGACTAGAAAGGTATGCCACCAATGCTACAAAAGCAAGCACTTGCCTTTAGGCACTACATATAAAAATACACCTTATATATCTCGCAGAGATGTATGTGGTGAGGTAGAATACGATAATAAACAAGAGATATTGCTGCACACCAATAAAAGGAAAATACTTATATTCACCGGGGCTCCTGGTTCAGGGAACCCCTGTCTGCACTCCAAGTTTCAGCAATCAGATAGGAAACAGGGCACCACGGATTTCTGCAAAAAAAAAAACTATTACTAGGCCCAATAAATAGGGGTTTTTTTTGCAGAAATCTGTGGTGCCGTTTAATACTGTATCTGATTGCTGTGAGGTAGAACACAACTTTGTAAACTCCAACATGCATTGTAGCTATACAAGACTTTCAGAATGGCACCTTGTACATTACAAAAACTTAGAAGTTCCCTCTCTACCATGTGATAGCAACAACTATTATGTTCTTCATACTCACTGATTTCTACAGGGGACTTCAAAAAAGAAGTCATAGCCATACAGTATAACAAAGAAAGACCTTTATTGGAGTAACTTCCTGTAGCTTTGTTGCATAAAGTGTTTCTACTTTAAGAGAAACACACATTTCTGTTGCATATACAGAGTGAGACTTCATATGAGGAGAGGTAAGAGTGTGTTTTTATTTTAAGACAAACTCACAGATTTCAGAGACAGAAAGAACTAGAGAGAGAGACTTATATACTGTATTTCCCAACAACAGGTGGAAAGATAACTGTAAACACACCCGACAGACTTGGGAAAATAGATTATTTGCTGTTTTTGAAAATGTCAAACTTTTTTAACAGTTCAAGCAAAACACAGGTGAAGTAAATTTGGCCATGTCCACACATTTCTAAGGTAGTTAAGATAAAAAAAAATATTTAGTAACAAGGGAACTGGCCTTTACAAACACTTTAAATGTACATTTGCGTGAACAATTTCCACCGAATTTCATCACAAATCTCTGTGAACCTGAGGTCCTTGAACATACACTTTTATGCATATCCTTTGGAAAGATTCCCACATATTTACAACCTTATATTACTTATATTAGTAACAGTTCTTAAGATCACGACCAGAAAAAAAACACAAGATTATTTTGGATTGTGTTAATGACTATTTATGTTAAATGATTCACTGCATTGTTGCAGTAAGAAGTGAAATGCATTAGGTTAATTAACACCATATAATATTTTCAAGCTAAGTAAAACTTTGACCTTTCCATCTGGGGTACATAAAAATATACATTTCACCATAATCCAGGAGGTATTGATGGGAAAGGAAGAACATTGTTACATAGATGTCTCCAAAGTACATTGCATTGTGTTATAAGGACCTTGATACTTCAATACTGTAATATCATCCAGGAAAGGCTGAAGAACGTTTGGTGAACTAAACAAAGAAATGTTTCTTTATTTGGAAGTGCATGTCAAATGTACTATTTGTAAGGCATTTTTACATCTAAAGTAAGTGCAAGTTTTTTTTTTTGTTTTTTTTTTAACTCTGGTTACAGAATCAGATAGTAATAAGTCAGAATTTAACAAGGTACTATTTATGTATTAAAGTTTAAAATTCACCTTTACGACTTAGGGGCCTATGCAGAGAGCAGCGAATTTAAAAATTGGCGAGGGTAATAAAAAGTAGCTTTTTTGGAGAGTTTTATTCTCCATATGCAGAAATGTGCGAATTCTGCAATTTATAGCATGAATGCGTGTGGCGAGTTTAAAATGGAGAGATGCGCGCTGCAGAAATGTGTTAAAAAAAAATCGCGCATTTTTTTTTTCCCTTTCCTATGGCCGGCGAGCTCCAGCTTCTTGCCAACTTTTCTTGGCGGAGCAAATTGTAGAAAATCGCGCCATTTTATTGGCGCGAACAGCCGCTACATGCCGTTCGCGCCTCTCTGAATTAGGATATTTTTAAAACTGGCGAGATGTAGGTTCTAGCCAGCCGCGCGGCGAGATTTTCAAATAGAAAAAAAAATGGCGCGTTTTTCATACCTCGCCATTTTCAGCTGGTTTTTGCGTGATTTTCTCCGAAAAATGGCGAGATTTTAATTAGCGCTGCTCTCTGCATGAGGCCCTTAAAGTATTAGCTGTAATTGCCACTGTTGGAGCTCTTGGGCTTTTCAAAAATGTTGCAGATCACAAAAGTTAGGCAAAACCATCTTGTTTTTCTTGTAAAGGTGGGCATTTTTGTGGGTTCAAAATCTGAATTTTGCGAATTGATGTTTAATTCTAATTTCAAGTTCAAGAATGTATTCTCTTATTCTAGAGAAATGTAAGCCAAACACCCAAAAAAGACTCACCATGGATTCATTTATTTGTTGTTGTTGTTATTTTCATTTTTTGTTTGTTTTTTAAAATGTTTTTAATTGTTTAAACTATTTAGGGCCTTGGTAGCCACAATTACAATCAATGGACTTAGTGGCTATTTTGTTTACAATGTGATGTTTCTGTTTTTATGTTTTTTTTTTATTGAAATGCTTTTCAATGGGCAAAAACCCTATTAGCAACATTTGGATAGCGATGCTTTACTAGCCACTAAAGTAGAAACCAACAAGGGTAGGTAGTGTATTTTATTATTTGTTAGGTAGTAGGGGGGTGGGGGTTGAAGATCTTGTTTTTTTAAATTGTATTAAAGCCCGATTAGCCATAGTTGGGTGGGTGATGGGAGTAGTTGCCATGGGGTGGGTAGGCCAGCTTAAGAACAAGGCGAGCAAAGTGACTGCCTTGGGTCCTGCGCCTCAGGGTACCCCACACTCCCTCCTCTCCTCTCCCTACTGTTGGTGCCAGGATCCATCTTTCACCCGCACAGAGGGGGGAGCTGGAGAAGAGAGCCGCCCCCTTCTCCCCCCCTCCAGGCAGAAGTTGGATGCTGGCGCCGGCAGGAAGAAGAGGAGGGAGCGCGGGGCCTCCGGACAAGCAGAGAGGTAGGTGTGCGTATGTCTGTGTGATGTGTGTGTGTCCTCTTACCTTCTCCGCAGTGGGCCGCCTCCTGCATTGTCGCATTGCCATGGTAACGCGACATACTGCATCATATGAAGTGGCAAGACTGCTGGAAGAGGGCTGCTCGTCTATGTGAGGCCTCGGTCCCGCTGCGCTTGGTGGCGCGGGCGGCCACACGCGAGTTCCCCACCAGCAGGGGAATCCTGCGGAGCCGGTCCCGGTCCCCCCTGGCTGCACAGCTTACTACACGCTGTGGCGCGTCAGAGGCTATGGGATACAAGAGAATGGTGATCCCTAGCGTTGACGTGTCACGTGGTGTGGCTGTGAGCCAATGGGGAGGAGAGGCTTCGGGAGGAGGAGAGGCTTCGGGGAGCGGGGAAGAGTGTGGAGTGAAAGCAGCGTGAGTGCCTGTCTGTGTTTGTGTATGTGTGTGCCTGAGTGCGTGAGTGCCTGTCTGTGTGTGTGTCTGAGTGCGTGCGTGCCTGTCTATGTGTGTGTATGTGTGTGCCTGAGTGCGTGAGTGCCTGCCTCTGTCTGTGTGTGTGTGTGTTGCTTTACTTACCTTCAATCAGCAGCCCGAGCCGTGGAGGGAGGGGGGGGGTCCCTCCGCTCAAGCCTTGCCCCCCCTCCCGCTCAAGCCTCCCACTCCCGCCCACCTCCCGCTCCCTACAGACCGCATATCGCGGTCTGTGTATGTCAGCGCCCCGCCTGTCTGCAGTGCGGGCGCGCTGACTCTGGGAGCGGGGCCTTAGCCTAAGTCTCTCTCTCTTTTTTTTTTTTACAGGGGGGCCCCATTGGCAGGATGCCACCTTGGGCCCCGCAAAACCTAAGACTGGCCCTGCAGTCCCATGGGGGAAGTGGTAGGGGTTTTATCAGTGCTGCAATGATGTATTACACTATAAAAATAATACCGTGGTTTTTTTTGGTCAGCGCTTGCAGTTTCCAGGCCTTAATTTCTTACAGTCTGACATTTTTGTGAAAAGCACAAAAGCAAAAACAGGAGACATTTTATTCACTTATATAGCTAAAATCACTGCTGCAGATGTAGATGTATATTATAAATCTTGCAGTTAATTAAAACACTCTGAGCACTTTTCTTCCCAAAGGTACAGTTTACATAACACTGGTTCGGCTAAATCACCAGTGACTGAAGATTCTTAACCTTAGCCTCCTACAAGACAATATTGGTTTCATCTGGATTTTATTGATCTCTTCCTCTGAGCTTTAGTATGGATGTCTACAGCCTATATTACATGTTAAATAGGTAGCAGTGTCGCATCATTTTACAATACTAAAAAGAAGACAATCTAAAAGGCTTATGGGAATGGAGGCAGAATTATCACCATTCGTACAGTATTTTGATGAAAAATGTATGAAGTCCTCTAGATCAGTAATTCATGTATTGACCACAAATGTCTTTATTAGAACAAGTAAAAGAATTTCTATTTGCCAACGAAAAAAGGCTTAAAAGATTTTGTCCCAGCTGTATAAATAAATATATACAGCTCAGACATTTTCTCTGCAGCTGAAGTACAGTAAGAGGGAGCGCTAATGTTTCACTCAAAATCATATGCCACTGTTATGCTAAAGATTGTGGATTTTGTTATAAAAATGTTCAATTTTAGAATCACTGAAATATGCAAAATATTTATTTTATTGAGATCCATTCTGTTGAATATGTTTAGGAATTCTCTGTTTGATCCAGGACAACACGACTGATGAATGGTAAAAGCTGTTTCAGTGATTAAAAGAACTGCAGATTATTGCTGTCTATCTAGTCAAATGATCTCAGTATCTTTAATCAGCAGCCAAAAACATGATAACTACCAGATACTGGTAAATTATGTTTGTCTTTTTAAATTAGAAACATGGTACCTGTCCTGAATTGACTAGCTACTCTCAAACGGCAATACAAAGTGCATTAACCCTGTGGGTGCCCCGAGGACATCTCCACTACGTTATTGGTTTGGCACTCCAGTGGGCCAATGACATAACGGCTACGTCGTGCCCTTTTGTGCTCGGTTTCAAGGGGAGATCTCGTCCTGCTCTCCTATGGAATGCAGAACATGATCTGACACACAGGAGCATGGGAGAAAAGGACAGCTCTTCCGTCTCCAGATGAAGTGATGTCGCACTCATGTGATCGCTCTGAGGAGTGGTCACCAAATTGTGATTTTCTGTGCTGCCAATGGGTTCCACTTAGCTGGACAAGCGCTGGTTGCTAATGTACAATTCCAAATATGGGAAATTAGTTGCTAGCAAAGGCTAGTATTATTGTTCAAGTAAACTAGTTATTAACAATATCCTTATAATGAATGTAAGAACAAATGACACCATAGCCACATCACTCCCAACATACATCATTTTGTAAGAAGCGAAACTCACCAATGAGAACTTTGTTAATGCCATATACAGTAGTGTATCGGTTTCATGCCACATATTATTATGAGCTTTTATTTCTTCTTCTGATTTTAATTGTGTATGGAAATGTAATCCGCTTTGCTTTTATGTCATAAGGTCTTACAGAAATTTTGAAATAAGAATTTCAAAATTCGTTTAGAAAATTATTAATTAGTATCCTATTACTGGACTGAAAAGTATAGGATATTCAAATGGTAAGTGGTAAAAACATTTTACGGCATGTTTATCTTTTTCTTTGTGAGGTTTCACAAAAGTGCAACGTAATTGCAGTTCAAAGCAAACATGACATTTGTTCTAGATAATTTTACTATTGTATTATCTTAATGTATGTAAATAAAACCAGCATATTCAGGCACGTTCAACAACACAGATTAGTCTTTTTAACTGGACACAAACAAAACTGATGCTTTACTAATAGAAAAACTGCTGGGATATATACAATAAAGCACAGAAAATATCTCACAACTCCAGAGGAGAGATAAAACAAGCCTCCAATAATATGCACTCAAACCAGCCATCTATAATGGTAATTGGTTTGATGGTAGATCATAAATAGGCGGAGCCTCAATATTAGATACAAATTAGGAGATAATGTGACCCCTAGGACTGGTGGATGTATATAAATGTAGATAAAACCAGTGTATTAGGTTCATAACAAAATAAAATAAACAGGGTCAATTAAAAAGCGTTCGCATTGGGGAGCAGCTGTAAATGACTGCACTGGCTGATCAGGGAATAGTGCTGTCAGGTAAGTGGCCGCATTAAAGATGGTGGTCGCATAGGAGGCAAAAAGCAATATAGTAATTGCAAAAAATGCCCTGATCAGCAGAGTACAAGGGCAGATAGCCCTTCTAGATGCTGATGTGTATCGGTGGCTACTACTACCATTGAATAGCAGACCAGGTGTAATAGTCACTAGTAAGAAGGCTACTGTCAGTGATCAACTCACAGAGGGAAAAAAAACCTCAGTGTTGAAATGAGTCAAAAAACAGAAAGTGAACAGTGCATCACTACAAATAAGCGGTGCCTGAAAAGATTTAAAGTATACTGCTTAGTAATCTAATTCCAGAATGCCCACTATAGCCCACTGATTACTGGTTCAGTGCTGCATCAGCATACAGTATGTATTGCTTGTCTAGGAGAATGTTGTTGGGTCAATACCTCTTGTCCGTCCGTTCTGCGCACGTGCATCCATCCTAATTTGTAACCATATTCAGTAAACGCAGAGAAGGGTTAGAGCACTGCAAAAAAGGCTGAACTGGAAACGGGTCTTAATGAATTAATTTAATAGGCATAATGCCAAAAAAGAGACAATACAGGTCAGTCTTCTGACGAGTTTCGTGCCGTGCAAGGCACTTTATCAAAGAGTAACTCCCACATTCAGATAAAACACCTTAAATAGGTACCTCCCAGCCTGCACCGCAGCCTTTCCCGCCGCCCCTAATCACACTGATATCCAATACCGGTCATAACAGCAGGAACCATCGAATTAGATGCACAAGTTGGGTTGTTTGTAATCCCTTCCAAGGGTAACATATACCCTAAACATTTCTTGTTCACTGAACTGCCCGATCGCTTGTGCTTCAAAGGGCTTCCCATAAAAGCCGCATGTATCTCGTAAATTGAAACATATACAGTAGGAATAAATACACCTTTCAGGGATAATAACCCACTGGTTGCAGTAGAAATGTGCAAAGCGATCAGACGGTCAGTCCACATACAACATACAAAATCTCATACAATATAAAATCTGAACAAATACACACAGAACCTCCCTTCAGCAGACCAGACGGTCCAGTTGATCTTAAGAGAGGTTTTCCATCTTCATTGGTCTCCAGACGAGATCATGTCTGATAGAGGTGTGCAATTCACTTCAAGATTCTGGAGGACCTTCTGTTCCTCTTTAGGAATTTGTTTACATTTATCCTCAAACTATCACCAACAATCCAATGGTCTGACCAAAAGAATCAATCAGACACTGGAGCAATATTTCCACAGTTCTATTTGCCATCTCCAGGATGACTGGGCTGACTTTTTACCTCTAGCAGAGTTCTTTTATAATAACTCATCTCCTTCCTTGACACAGCAGAGACCCTTTATCTTGAATTTTGTGTTTCACCCAACTTTTATTCTTCGCTCATGGAGAAACTTGATGTACTACAAGACATCCAGGAGACCCTTAAAGAGAGACATCGTGAGATCCAGGCACGATACACGAAAGAAGCTGACCAAAACCATAGACCATCCCCAAGGTTTCTCATTGGGGATAAGGTCTGACTTTCAACTAGAAACCTACGATTTAAGGTCTCAACCACTAAATTGGGTCACAAATTAATTGACTCTTGGATTTCAGCACTGGTAAACCCTGTGTCCTTCAGATTGGAACACCCGGAGTCTATTAAAGTACACCCCGCCTCTTACATTTCTTTACTAAAACCGTTCCAGAAAAATTATTTTCCTGGATCCAGCCTTCCTCCTCCTGGCCCTGACCTGGTGGATAATGAGGAAGAGTTCATCATGGAGAAAATGTTGGACTCCAGGTTGAACCGAGTAAAACTCCAATATCTGGTCTATGGTCCAGAGGCAAGGTACTGGGAACCAGAAGATTTTGTTCATGTTCCACGATTTTGTTAATGCTTCACGTTTGGTCAGGGTCTTCCACCGAAGCTATCCGGCCAAGTCTAAAGAATAATTTTCCTGAGAACGCTCTTAAAAGGGGGAAATAATGTTAGGTTCTTCCTGGCATATTCTGGTCTGCAGTTCCCATCCCCTTCCCAGGAATGGTTGCTGCTCATGTCTTTATTGGGATCCCCCACTGCGGTCCTTCTTACTCTGAAATCTGATCCTCTCTAGCTGCCTTTATAAACTTCCTGTTCCTGCAGTCAGATGCCTGTTTATACTAGTTCCTGCTGCACCTGCTATGGTTCCCTGCTTATTGATGTGCATTGTTGCTGTGCCTTATTCCTGTGCCCCAGTCCTCTTCCTGTGTTCCACTCCTGTCCCATGTTCCAGTCCTATTCCTGTGTCCCAGTCCTGTCTCTTTGCCCAGTCCTGTCTCTGTGCCCCAGTCCTGTTCCTGTGTTCCAGTTCTGCCCTGTGTTCCAGTCCTGTTTCTGCCTTCCTTCTACCTACCTCTGACTTCTGCTAGTGACCTCCTTGGTACCTTGATGATGCCTCCTTGGTACCGGCCTCCGACCTTGCCTGTGACCCGTTGCGCCTTTGCTTACTCCTCACGGTTCTGGTCACTGGTTTTCACTCCTATCATAGCTCTCAGCCATGACAGGAACAGACACCTCACAACCATGACTAAGTCATCCAAACAGAAGGGATACAAGCCAAAGACTCTTACCAAAACGTTCACATCTTCACGAAATGCCGCATGAGAACACCTGTTTCAAAACAAAAAGAAACAAACAACCACATGCATTCAGTACCACCAGTGGCCACATACAACCCTGTCCTACAGGAAATGCGAAAAACAAGCAAAGGTCTGTAACCCATGCTGACAGAGGATGACACTTTAAAATAAATCTCCAAACTTCCCATCTTTGCAAGCGTCAAACCTCAGACAGACGTTGGTCAACGGAAAACTTCATAACAAACTCAAGGATGCTGAGAATTGCATAATACCATGCAACATATCATGCTGCAAACTTTTCCAACATAAAGGCCAAGATCCCACAGCCAGTCCCGAACATGGACCATTCAATGTTAATGGATCATACTGCTGAACATTCAAGAATGTGGTATGATTCAACGTAGCAAATGTGACCAAGTATGCTACATTGGTGAAACCCACCCAAATCTTTAAACCAGAATGAATCAAGACAAACACACAATATCACATCATGAAGAAGTAAGATACTGCACGCCAGTGGGACACCGCTTCCCAGAGCCAGATCATTCTATCAATTATGTGAAAATCCAAATCCTCAAAGTAATGTTTAAAAGCACCCAATAAATGTATAATAATTTTCTTTGAAACAAACCAAAATTGCTTAATACTGATATGGGGTTATTTACACACTATCAGATTTATTTTTTTTAATGTTACTCTGTTAATTTTTCAATTTAACCCCTTCTCTCCCCCTGCACCCCCATCCCGCTTAACACTGCTGATGGATGTATGGTCCCACATGCTCTCCTCATTTCTCACTATCCCTTTCATCAATTTATTGCCCTGTCTGTTTATTTACTATCCCCTCTGGTATCCCTTCTCTGTCCCATATGCCTTAGAATGTTATCTTGGATCTTACATCTGTCTTAAACTCATGCAATCTCTGTAAATCAAATGGCTTGACCGGAGGAAGAGAGAACAATTGAAAGCTTGTCCTATAATATCAATTGTTAGTCCAAATAAAAAAAGGGTTCACCTTATACTGAAGTGCTCATTTATTTATATCGCAACTGGACTTACTGTACACAGCTACTTCTATTTCATTCACAAATTACTTAGAAAGCCTGCTACTTCAATAGTTACTGCTTAGATTTATGGTGCTCTTAAACTGTATTAACATTTTTGAGGTTATGTATAGAGATGTCCGCAGTCATTTGGGAACCCTGAGACATTTTCCCAGATCAAAAATATATCTGATTGAACAAAATCATTATTTAATCCAGACCCTGAAATTGAGCTTTTGCAAAAGATAGATGCAGAGATAGAAAAGCAGAGGGAGATAAAAAAAGAGTATTATAGAAGAGTTCTCTCTCTCTCCCCCACTCTCTCTCTCTTCCACTCTCTCTCCCCCCCACTCTCTCTCCCCCACTCTCTCTCTCTCCCCCACTCTCTCTCTCTCCCCCACCCTCTTCCCCCCCCCCCCACTCTCTCTCTCTCTCTCTCTCTCTCTCTCTCTCCCACACTCTCTCTCCCACTCTCTCTCTCCCACTCTCTCTCCCACTCTCTGTCTCTCCCACTCCCCCTTTCCCACTAGTAATGTATCAGGTTCCTGAGAATACTTTTTAGATGCAAAGCAAAAAAAAGAATCTGTCAACAAATTACTAATATATAGAAAACAAGTTTAGCAAGGTTTGTTTTTTTTTAAGGACAGCATTTTTGACAAATTTTTGTGAAATAAATATGTAAAAGCAGAAATTTGCCTGCAGCATACCAGGAATTTGATAATTGAATCATAATATGTTTCCAACAGATCTTCACTATCCAAACTGTATGCTAAGGCAGCGGTGCCCAAACTGGGGGGCGGGGGCACGAGATTAACTGCGGGGGGCCAGGGCAACGCGGCGTCAAATGACGCTACGGGGTCAAATTATGCTGTGCGGTCATGTGACCCCACGACGGTATTTGACTGTGAAGCCGAAAGGGAGGGGGGGAGAGCAGGTAGGGGGTTGCAGACTGAAAAGTTTGCGCTCCCCTGCGCTAAGGAAAATTTGGTGCCAAATTGAACTTTGATACATTGATGCTCATAGATACTACAGTACCTGTGCTCATTTCTGCTTTCTATTGCTGCTCATTTATTCTGAATGTGTTGACAAGTTATATCTAAATCAATCACTTCAAAACATACAACTTTTCTAATGATGGACATACTGTATACAGTATTAACTTATGTGACCATAGAGAATATCTTTGCTGGCCATAACCAGCTAGTTTCTAAGAGACGCTGATGTACATAACATTACAAGACATTATTACCAGCATGGTAATAGGAGAATAGGTAGTAGGAGAAAAAAATACCGAATAAAATACAGTACATGATACAGACAAAAACAAAAATACAGAGACCGTTGTATGATTTTATTATGAATTATATTAAGGAGACGTATAAAGAAATTTGCCATTGGAGATGAGTAAAAACTTACATCAATATCAAGTTAACAGATGCCTTTAATGACTGTTGCTTTTTTTGTTACAGTCGGCATATTTACTAAATTAATCATTTATAAAGAAAACAACAGCTTTGTTCACTATGAAGGACAGTTTTGTGCATTACTACTTGATAGAATTGGTCAGTACTTGTGATGGTGTACTGTATCTAGAATAGCCTTAGGCCTACTGAAACAGTTGCTCCTATGTTTTATTCCTACGGGAAGAATAGTTTTTATTATTATTTTATCACTAATAAAGTGTTTTTATTCATGTCTAGACATTGCTGATCTTGAAATGTCAACAACATCTCATGAGCAATCTGATATCAGAATCTTACAAAAGCAATGATATCAGGCACAGGAACTGCTTCTGCGGTGTAGGAATAATAGCCCTTTTTGCTGTTGGTATTGCTGAAAAACCACACCAAATTGTTGAAACAATATTAAAAGTCTCACTTTCAATTAAATTCAGAGAACGAAGAGGAATTTAAAATGTGAGACCGTATCCTGCATAATTCAAAATGTAATTATAGAGTAAGGAAAAAGACTATGGGCCAGATGCTCAATGCTTTGTTTAAATCAGGTCTCATAATGTGACATTACCTGAAACAGGAAGGGACGCGAGGTTCCCTGAGTTGACATGATATCCTCAAAGCTAACTATATGCAAAAACAAAAGTACATCTTATTAGCATAGGCTTCCAATAACTTGAGCTAAAGACCTGTTTTAGGGTCTGGTTTGGAGTAACACTAAAACATACTTGCAGTAACATCACACTATTGGACAACTTCCTGCTCTGGAAGACACCCTTTGCCCATTTACTGGCCTCCCCAAATCCTGGCACTTCACCTCTGCATTTCCCAACTATTGCCCACAATACCAAAACTGCACTTCCTCATAAATACACTCTTTTGGACTGCAACCTGTGTCTTCTCTCTTGCCTGTCCCCTCTACAAGCAGTTCAAAAACACTATTGCCAAGATCATATATTTCACACTTAATTCATAGACTATGAATAATGAACAATAGACTAATGTGTCTTCATAGTTTTTTGCAAAACTTAAATTTTTTAATTAGTGAAATGTTATTTTATTGATTATGTAAAGAGGTTCCCCCATTTGCTCCGCAACCCCCGTTACCTCCGCTGATGGTGGGGGTTGCCGGAGCCAAGCGGCAGCCCCGTCGGCGTCCCTGGAGGGTGGGAGCCAAGCAGGGAGCACTCCGGTGCTCGGAAGGTCCCTGGCGGCTCCCGCGAGGGGCGCCGCCATTGTTGATTTAGTTGCGCATGCGCAATGGGTCTGGGCAGCTGGTGGCCACTGCGGAGGTTGGCGCATGCGCAGAACAAGTGCGCGCGAGGCGGCCATAGGGGAGAATAGCTCCCAAGAGATACAGCCCCCAGGGTGCACAGGGGCAGAGTCAGGTGACGCCAGGTAGCCAATAGGGCTGTAGTATCTCCCTGCTCAGGGATAGATACATTTCGCGGGGTTTAGGAGCACGTCAGTCGGCGCCAGGAGCAGCTAGGGGAAGGAGGTAGGGTGCAGGAGTCAGTGACTCCTTGCACTAGGCCAGCAGCCCCCTAGGTCCCAGATAGCCCTGAGTCACCAGTAGTTGAGTGTTGTAGGGACAAGCCCCAGGTTAGGGACCCTGCCCCTTACTACACAGAGTCAGTTAGGGACACAGCTGACGCTGCGCGTCCATCCAGAGGTTTGGGCTCAGACCTCCGCTACCGCTGCAGTAGCCATCCGGGTGGGATCGCCCCGGACAGTAGTTCCTGGATTCGTCAGCCTTCGGATCCTTTGTGAAGCTCCTTGGCAGGCCCGGGCACTGGAGTGCTCGGCAGGTAACCATCAACAAGTGCACCAACGATCCTACATATATTATTATTACGGGACTAGTGGCTGCGCAGTCACAAATATCCTCTCCCTTTAAGGGTGCGGGACATATTGTGTGGGGTTATTGGACACGGGGTTGGATCACCCGGTGTAGGTGGGAGCGTCCTGCGAGACGCAGTAGTCAGTGTCTCCTCTACAGAGGGACACCTGTTTATTTATGAATAAGTACATGCTATGCAGTAAAGTCAGTTCTGTTTTACAACTGTTTACTTAATGTGATTGTTTCCTGTGAGGGCCTCCTCCCACTCCGTTGGGATCCCTCCCAGGTGGAGGCATTGCACCACGAGATCGTATTATATGTGTGTACCCCAGGCTCCCCAAGCGGAGGCTTAGGCTCCTGAGAGCCACACAGGTTACACAGCAGGTAGTAGCGTCTGTATTCACAGGGAATACCCGTTACATTTGGAGGCGCTGCTGAGATAAGTCCTGGGGTGCCCTACTCAGTAGTTAACGTAGTATCCTATCAGTCAGCATGTCTGCGCTCACGCCCAAACTAGTGGCCGACTGGGCCGAAAAGCTAGGAGAGCTCCTGCGACACGTAGTCGCCGTAGACAGGGTACCTGCCGATGTATCCATGTTTACTGTCTGCAGCGCAGTAAAGACATTACCTGGTCTGGCGAGCGCTCGCCTCATCAGCAAGTACTACAACATTGACCGGCAAGAGAACACCCTATTGCTGGCCACCAAACAAGCTATAACCCCTGATAGAGGCCCGCGAGAAGTGTATCTACCAGAGACTTTACCTCAAGGGTGCCCTCTAATTTACCCATGAACTGTTTCCAGTCACGTAACTTCCCTTACCAGACATGAGGGTTGGGAAGACAAAGATATGGCCACCAGTACACCCATCAGATCAGACATATCTCTACCCCGAGTGACCTTCTCTTCTGATGCTAGGCAAGGGGCCACCAGCTGGGCCTGTAGTCCGCCAACATCACCGGTCCCTAACCGGTTAGTGAACAGCTTCAACCCATCCCCCAACAGTCAGGGAGCGGGGATCGCAAGTTCCTCAGACAGTGGCGGCTCCATGCTAGGTGTGACATTCCCGCAGCTTGTGGAAGCGATAACTACGTCCGCCCAAGCCCAAAATTACAGGAAGTTGAAGACGTTTTCAGGAATGGTTCCTGTCCCCGCAGGCGAGGAATGCATCGAGTCTTGGAAGGAACACACCCTCAAGGTGATCGATGAATGGCCCTGCTCTGAAACGGTCAGACGTCAGAGAATCTTGGAAAGCCTCCGACCTCCAGCAGCCACCATGGTCAGTGCACAGCGCGACCAAGACACTGACCTCTCTGCTCATCAGATGGTAGACTTGTTAGTCCAGATCTATGGCAAAGATGAAGAGGAGAGTGAGCTGTGGTTCAAATATTACGGTCTCCAACAGAAGAAGGAAGACCTGTCAGACTTATTTCAATGAATCCAGCTGGTCCTGTGGAAATTGCAAACTTGCGGCCTCATCCTAGCCTCAGAGATGGACGAATACCGGCGCAAGCAGTTCCTCCGAGGGGCCATTCCCACGCATCACATAGTGATCATGATCAGGTGCTCACTAATGGAGGGGCCACCCCCTAACTTCATGGGCATTTTGGGGATCGTCAAAGGGCATGATGCCTATACCAAGCTGCATACAGGCACCAAGATCAAAGATCTCCCTGCGAGTGACATTCCGGGAGTCTCCGCTCGCCGGATAAAGAAACCAATCAAAGAGGAAGAGGAGCCACCCAAGTCGCCCTCAACGAAAGGCCAGACTTCGGGGCGATCCTCCCCCACTTACCCAAGACGACTGGATCCTAAAGATATCGTCTGCTATTGCTGTGGCCAGAAAGGCCATTTCTCCAGAGAGTGCCCTGGAGTCACCCAAGAAAAGAGAACGCCCAGTAAAGGAAGCCCGGCTAGGTCCATGATCTGTCGGATACAGACCACAGAAGCCAAGACATCCGAGGCCCCCCCTGCGCCTCCCGTAGCACCTACTGACCTAAGACCAGACGATGGAACTCTGGCCGGAGATGGTTACTGTCAGGTAGGCCCCTCTGCCATCATGCGTGTGTTAGTAGAAGGAGTCTATGCCTCTGCTTTACTGGACACCGAGTCCCAAGTGACCATAATATACCGACAATTCTACGACCAGCACTGTCCCCTGCGGTCGGCGGAACATATGAAGGTGAGGGGGTTGAGTAATGAAGATTACCCCATCGATGGGATTGTGAGAGTTCAACTGGAGATACTTCAATTGAATACCAGCAAGAAACATCCCATGCATGTGGAGGCAATGGTATGCCCGAAGCCTCAAGGACAGTGTCAGTACCCGATCATCTTGGGAACAAATACGTATATAGTGTGAGCCGTAATCAGAGCCTACCTGAAAGAGACCAATGAATTGCCGATGGCCAATCCACTCCTTGACCCTGTACTGAGAGAGGAGTGCAACAGAGTATATGTCTTAGAGCGTCACGGGGACCTCTACAATCGTCAACGCGGACTGACGACCATTTTACCAGGGGGAGTGCAACGCCTGGCCGTCTGGTGCCGTTATCCGGATCGAGACGAGACCGATCATCTGTTCTCTCTGGAGAGTGCCCCTGAGGAAGAGATCCAGAGAGGGTATAGGGTAATACCCGACCTGAGAGAGTGGACGACCCAAATTCCTATACGAACCTACGTGTATGTTCAAAATATCTCTCCATTTCCGATGGACATTGATGTAGGACAAAGTCTGGGCAGCATATATCCCATCAGCCCGGTAGAAACAGTGCCCCAGGTGAACGCCGCTGCAGTGGGTGAGCAGTTAGTCGATCTGGACTTCAACTTCGGAGACTCGACGCTGCCAACTGAGTGGAAGGATCGACTGACGGTCAAGCTGAATGAAAGAAGGACGGTATTTTCCACCAGCGAGATGGATGTGGGTCGCAGTCGCAGCGCCCAACACACCATTAGGTTGAGTGACGCCACTCAGTTCTGTGAATGCTCTCGTCGCATCGCCCCCAGGGATGTGGACGATGTAAGGAACGTCCTGAAGGAAATGGAGGCCGCTGGGATATTGATGGAGTCTCGGAGTCCTTATGCATCACCCATAGTGGTGGTAAGGAAGAAGAATGGATCTGTAAGATTGTGCGTCGATTATCGAACTCTGAATAATCGTACGGTACCCGATCAATACAACCTTCCTCGCATTGAAGAAATCCTGAATGCTCTAACCGGGAGCTAATGGTTTAGTGTGCTCGACTTGCGATCTGGGTACTACCAGGTACCTATGAGTGAAGAGGACCAGGAAAAGACAGCATTCGTCTGCCCCCTGGGCTTCTACCAATTTACGCGTATGCCCCAAGGTATATGTGGAGCTCCTGCTACCTTCCAGCGACTGATGGAGAAAACAATTGGGGACATGAACCCTCGGGAGTGTCTTGTCTACCTGGACGACATCATTGTCTTCGGGAAGACCCTGGAAGAACACGAAGAGAGGCTGCTGAAGGTGATAGACCGTCTTGGAAAAGAAGGATTGAAGTTATCCCTCGACAAGTGTCGGTTTTGTCACACCTCGGTGACCTATGTGGGACACATCGTGTCTGCTCAAGGAATTGCTACCGATCCAGCTAAAGTAGAAGCGGTAGTGAACTGGCCGCGTCCCGAGAATGTCACGGAACTGCGATCATTCCTCAGTTTCTGTGGGTATTACCGTCGCTTCATGGAAGGGTACTCTAGTTGAGCTAAACCCCTGAACAATCTGCTGAAGATATACCCCGAAGATACCGGGAGGAAGGCCACGTCGGCTCGTCAACCATTTGGCGATAAGTGGACGCCCGAGTGTGAACGGGCCTTCTTGAACTTGAAGAAAAGCCTGACTGAAGCACCAGTGCTTGCGTATGCTGATCCAGATCAACCATACGTTCTGCATGTGGATGCCAGTCTCAATGGACTGGGCGCTGTCCTGCATCAGAAGCACCCCGAGGGTCTTCGGCCTGTAGCCTACATCAGCCGCAGTCTGACACCCAGTGAACAGAAATACCCTGTACACAAGCTAGAGTTCCTGGCTCTCAAATGGGCGATCACAGATAAACTTGATTACCTCTATGGTGTTACGTTTGAGGTAAGGACGGATAACACGTAGTCCCCTCACGTACATCAATACTTCCGCCAAGTTGGATGCAGCAGGGCACCGATGGCTGGCAACCCTAGGTAACTACAGATTCTCTCTGAAGTACAAGCTGGGGCCTTTGAACATTGGAGCTGACGCTCTATCACGACGACCAGGATTAAGTGCTACTCCCGATGATGATGAATGGGAAGAGATCCCCGGGCCTGGGATGTGAGCAATGTGTAGCATAGCGGCCGTCATCAATGATCAAGTGGCCTTCTCCGAACTACGGGTTGCAGATTCGTTAGGATGCAAGTCGCAGGCTATTCCCGCCGCTTACTGCGATCCCAAAGGAATGAACATAACTCATGACAAAGTCATAAGATGGAAAGACTTAGTGGACTATCAAATGAGAGATCCAGTAATCAGCATCATTCGGCAAGCTGTTCAAAGAAAGAATCCAGCTCTGCTGAAGAGTGCTCCCCGAGACCTGATCGCGTTGCTAATACGTGAGGTGGACAAGTTCGAGATAGACAATTGCTTGCTCTATAGGGTAGTCCAATATCACAACCACCCTGATAGGCGACAACTGGTTCTACCCCAAAACTTGAGATATATGATGTTGAAGTCTCTACATGAGGAACATGGGCACCTCGGTGTAGAGAAGACTTTTGGGTTAGTCCAAGACCGGTTCTTCTGGCCCAAGATGCGGGAAGTGGTAGAACAGCACTGCCGCCATTGTTCCCGGTGCGTCCAATGCAAGACTTTGCCTACCAGAGCAGCACCCATGGCCCATCTCAAGAGTTCTGGTCCAATGGACCTGGTGTGTATGGACTTTTTGTGTATTGAACCCGATACCCGAGGAATCTGTAACGTGCTGGTCATCACGGACCATTACACCCGGTATGCTCAGGCATTCCTCACAAAAGACCAAAAGGCCATCACAGTCGCAAAAATACTATGGGAGAAGTTCTTCGTTCACTACGGTCTTCCAAACCAACTTCACTCCAACCAAGGGCGAGATTTTGAGAGCACTCTGATCCAAGAATTACTCAAAATGCTGAACATCGCCAAATCCCGGACGACTCCATACCATCCCGAAGGAGATGCTTTGCCTGAACGATTCAACAGGACCATGTTGGACATGCTCGGAACCCTGAAGGGTGCGCAGAAAACGGAATGGAGTCGACACGTAGAAGTGTTGGTACACGCGTACAACTGTACTCGCCATGAGTCCACTGGATTCTCCCCATACTTCTTCATGTTTGGGCGGGAAGCAAGACTCCCAGTAGATGTGCGTCTTCAAGTATCAATGGATGGGATACACAATGCTACCCATTTCAAGTATGTGCAAAGGCTAAAGGACAGTTTGCAGCAAGCTTCCCAACAGGCTGAGAAGTCTACAGCTAAACTGAATGCTGGCAATAAGAGACAATATGACAATAAAGTCAAGTATCGGGAGCTACGTCCTGGGGACGCAGTGTTGCTTCGTAATCTGGGAGTCCCCGGAAAAGATAAACTGGCGGACCGGTGGAGAGACGATGTATATGAAGTAGAGTCACAGATGCCCGGCCTCCCGGTCTATCGCATCAAAGACACTGACGGCCGGGTAAAGGTTTGGCATCGTAAACACCTTCTCCCCATCCCCAAAGTGGGAGACGAAGAAGCAGAAATACTGGCCACACCGCTCAACGGTGAGTCCGACTTATCAGAGATGGGTCAAGAGACAGAAAATAACGAAACCCACTCTGAAACTCCTGAAGACCCTATGGAAGGACCCTCTCAAAGGGACTATTCCACAGAAGGGGCATCTCCCGGAGGAGCTATTGGTAAAGGGCCCCGTAGGCCAACGCCTACTAAGGTGGCACCAACAGGCCAGCCTTTGGATCCTCAGAGCCCGTGCTTTGTGCCTAACAGACTGTTCAGAGACATTTCTCCCCTCAAGGGAAGAGGCTGAGCCTCAGGACTGTACTTATTACTCCCCAGTGGGAGTTGCTGAAGAACAGCTCCGTAGGAGCCAAAGAGTCAGGTACCCTCCAATCGGGTAACCTATGATCAAATTGGGGCACCCCATTATGAGGCTCAGCAGTGGTCTCGCAGCAGAATGCAGTCCGTCATT